>NC_060272.1:90096676-90238719 GCF_021613505.1 Equus quagga
TTTGTGTGTGGCTTCTTTTATTTAAAATTATGTCTGAGATTTATTTATGTTGTTATGTGTTTATTTTGTTATATCTTTTTATTGCTGTGTATAATATCCTTTTGGAGCTAACATTTCCTTCTAGCTGCAAAAGTCATACATTTTCAAAGTAGAGAATTTGGGTAAATAGGAAAGGGCACAGAAAGGAAAATAAAAATGACTAGTAACTCCACTATCCTGAGACAATTATTTTAAAGCGTTTGACTATACCCTGCCAGGCTTTCTTTTCTATGCATATATGATTACTAGATTTGAATTATATATGCATTTCTGTTTTATAATCTGTTAGTTTCTCTTAGCACTTATCTTGAAAATTTTTCATGTGATTAAACAGATATCTTTCTACAATGACTTAAAAATATTTTAAAAACATTTTTATTAAAAAATTTTTGATGGTGATAAGGGAATATGTAAAGTATTCACAAGACACAAAATTCAAAAGGTACAAAAACGGATGAAAAGCCTCTCTCGTATCCTTACCCTAGCCACCCCTCGACCTCCTCCCCGACCCCAGGATCCAGCATTACCACTTTCCAGTGTATTCTTCTAGAGCTGTTGTGGGCACATACAAACAAATATGTATATATGTTATTTTTCCCCTCCTTTGTGCACACATGTTAGCGTACTATGCTATTTTGCCCCTTGCTTTCTTTACTTAATAAGGTTTCTTGGAGATATTTCCACATCAGTGTCAAGAGCTTCCTTGTCTTTAATGTAGAATAAAATGGTTATTTCACGCATATTAAGTGAAATGCAAATTACAGCTACACTGAGAAACCATTTTTCATTTGATTGGCAAAAATATAATATCATTTGATGTTATCAAGGATATAAGGAAATAATAATAGTCAAACACTATTCTGAACGGTTAACTTGATTTTTTGCTGAGGAAGATTCGCCCTGAGCTAACATCTGTTGCCAATCCTTCTCTTTTTTCTTGAGGAATATTCACCCTCAGCTAACATCTGTGCCATTCTACTTTGTATGTAGGTCACTGCCACAGCAAGGCCACCAACGATTGGTGTAGGTCTGCACCTGGGAACTGAATCCAGGCTGCCAAAACAGAGTGTGCCCAACTTAACCACTAGGCCATGGGGTTGATGTCCCTTTTTTTAAAAATTGAGGTAACGTTGGTTTATAACATTATATAAATTTCAGGTGTACATCATTATATTTTAATTTCTGTGTAGATTACATCATGTTCACCACCCAAAGACTAATTACCATCCATCACTATATACGTGTGCCCAGTCACCCCATTTGTCCTCCTCCCAACCCCTTCCCCTCTAGTAACCACCAATCTAATCTCTGTCTCTATGTATTTGTTGTTGTTGTTATCTTCTATTTATGAGTGAGATCATACTTTCTCCCTCTGACTTATTTCGCTTAGCATAATACCCTCTAGGTCCATTCATGTTGTCGCAAATGCTGAGAATTCATATTTTTTAATGGCTGAGTAGTATTCCGTTGTGTATATATACCACATCTTGTTTATCCCTTCATCCCTTGATGGGCACTTAGGTTGCTTCCATGTCTTGGCTGTTGTGAATAATGCTACAGTGAACGTAGGGGTGCATATATCTTTATGTATTTGTGTTTTCATATTCTTTGGATAAATACTCAGCAGTGGAATAGCTGGATCGTATGGTAGTTCTATTCTTAATTATTTGAGGAATCTCCATACTGTTTTCCATAGTGGCTGTACCAGTTTGAATTCCCACCAGCAGTGTATAAGAGTTCTCTTTTCTCCACATCCTCTTTAACACTTGTTATTTCTTGTCTTGTTAATTACAGCCATTCTAATGGATGTGAGGGGATATATCATTGTAGTTTTGATTTCCATTTCCTTAATAATGAGTGTTGTTGAACATCTTTTCATGTGCCTGTTTCCTATCTGTGTATCTTCTCTGGAAAAATATCCATTCAGATCTTTCACCCATTTTTTTAATTGGGTTGTTAGTTTTTTGTTGTTGAGATGTATGAGTTCTTTATATATTTTGGATATTAACCCCTTATCAGATATATGGTTTGCAAATATCTTCTCCCAATTGTTAGGTTGTTTTCTCATCCTGTTGATGGTTTCCTTTGCCTTGCAGAAGCCTTTTAGTTTGATGTAGTCCCATTTGTTTATTTTTTCTATTGTTTCCCTTGCCTAGTCAGACATGGAACTTGAAAATATGCTGCTAAGACCGATGTCAAAGAGTGTACTGCCTATGATTTCTTCTAGAACTTTTATGGTTTCAGGTCTTACATTCAAGTCTTTAATCCATTTTTGAGTTAACTTTTGTGTATGGTATAAGATAATGGTCTAGTTTCATTCTTTTGCATGTGGCTATCCTGTTTTCCCAATGCCAGTCATTGAAGAGACTTTCCTTTCTCCATTGTATGTTCCTGGCTCCCTTGTCAAAATTTAGCTGTCCGTAGATGTGTGGGTTTATTTCTGGGCTCTTAATTCTGTTCCACTGATCTGTGTATCTGTTTTTGTGCCAGGACCATGTTGTTTTAATTACTATAGCTTTGTAGTATATATTAAAATCAGGGAGTGTGATACCTCCAGCTTTGTTCTTTTTTCTCAGGACTCCTTTGGCTATTCGGGATCTTTTGTTGTCCCATATAAATTTTAGAATTCTTTGTTCTATTTCTGTGAAAAATGCCATTGGAACTTTGATAGGGATTGCATTGAATCTGTAGATTGCTTTAGGAAGTATGGACCTTTTAGCTATGTTAATTCTTCCAGTCCAAGAGCACAGAATACCATTCCATTTCTTTGCGTCTTTTTCAATTTCTTTCAACAATGTTTTGTAGTTTTCAGTTCTTTCACTTCTTTGATTAAATTTATTCCTAGGTATTTTACTCTTTTTTTTGCAGTTGGCAATGGGATTTTATTCTTAATCTCTCTCTCTTCTACTTCATTGTTAGTGTATAGAAATGCAACTTATTTTTGTATGTTGATTTTGTATCCTGCAACTTTACCATATTCATTTAGTGTTACTGAAAGCTTTTTAGTGGATTCTTGAGAGTTTTGTACATATAAAAGCATGTCATCTTAAATAGTGACAGTTTCACTTCTTCTTTTCCGATTTGAATCCCTTTTATTTATTTTTCTTGCCTGATTCCTCTGGCTAGGTCTTCGAATATTATGCGAAATAGGAGTGTTGAAAGTGGGTAAACAGTTAACTTGTAATAAGTAATTCAATCCTAACAGCAACCACATTAAGTAGGTTCTATTTTTATGCCCATTTCATGGACAGTATATATAAGTTACCCAGGGCACTCTTATAGAATGCTGGGGGAGAGTAAACCAATACAATTTCTATGAAGACAAATTAGTCAATAGCTATCAAAATCATGCATTTACTCTTTGACCAGAATTGCTCTTCTAGAAATTTATCTTATCACGTACTCCCACATGAGAAGTTACACATACATAAGGTTATTTTTTGTAGCAGTGTTTATAGTAGGAAAGTGTCAAGAGCTGAGCTGGAGAGAGCTGAGCTGTCAAAATGAAATTAACAGTCAAGCCTTTCATTATTTACCTCTCTAGCATAAGCGAGAGGCTGACCAAGAGGAAGAACAGGCTCCCCAAGTGTTTCAAGCTTCCCCATGGAACAGCACCCAGCAAGGATCAGTGCGGATGTGAGGATGTGAGGTTGTTTTCACTGCCAAGGGAGCCCTTAACAAAAGGCTTCTGCCATTTTATGGGCCCAGGAGTTGGGAGGAGGGAGAAGGGAAAGGAGTGAGAATGGAAAGATAGTACTCACTGAGTACTGAGCCAGAGTGGAGAAAATGTCTTCAAGATTCCTCTCTCCCCCACATAAGGAAGTCTCAGCAGAAGTGTCTATGAAAGGCTCCTGATAAAGAGGCCTCCAAATGGAGTTGCCTGGGCTAGGAATGCAGATATATGTAAGAGCATGGTTGGCTTGGGGGCCTGAGTCCTTGAATACAACTCCTTTACGACACTGCAGGGCACTGGCTGTGCACGAAGTCTGGTGTGGGAGGGCAGCCTTTCCCAAGAGACTTACCAGGTAAAGCCTTTTTAATTGCCTGTGGTTGGGCCTGAGAGATCACACATAGATTTTTGTCCAGGAGTCAGACTCTTCACTAAGATTAGAAACAGTTTAAAGGTTCTTCAGTAGGGTATTGGTTGAACAAATTGTGGTAAACCCATACAATGTCTTACCATATAGAAGTGAAACAGGATTTTTGGTGCAGTGAAGTCAGAATCCCAGCTGGAAATAGGTGATTTACTTAAAATGGATAATTTAAGAGAGTTTAGGAAGGGTTGTGGGATACTACAACAGCCAGGGCTAGCAACAGGGAAGCCATTACTCTCCCTAGGCCTGAATGGTTGCAGGAGCGAATGGTTACAGCAACCCCTTGAGACCTGTGGCCTTCAGTAGAGGCACATCGCCATTGTCAAACTATGGCCCAGCGGGGAGGGAGCAGGAGGAATAACTACCCTGACGTCTCTCCTACCATGTTTGATCAGAACGTCCATCTTTGGCTGATGCTTTCCATCTGCCAAACCTAACCTGAAACCAGACGGTAAGGGACTTGTTAGATGCAGTCTATAAAGATTAACCTTACAAGGCACTGAGGAGGGAGGAAAAGAGTGTAGAAAGTGGAGAAGGGTGGAGATTGAAGCTGTACCCAGCAAGTGTTAGGTAGATCAGTGCAGATGTGAGGCAAAGAAAATATCTAGCTCAATGATTTCATTGTATAAATACATAATTATTTAATCTACCGTCCGTTGTTGAGCATTTAGGTTGCTTCCAGATTTTCTTTTTGCTTATTATGAACATTCTTTTATTTAAATGTTTTCATGCCTATTCTTACTTCCATAAGATACATTCTTAGTAGAGTGGCTGGGCCCCACTTTTAAGATTTTTGATATATATAACCTTCAGAAAAATTTAACAGTTCACCCTCTACCAGAAAATTGTGAGGGAGCTTGTTTTCCTGCATTCTCATTAACACTAGGTATTATCATAAGTCTTTGCCAATTTACTAGGGGAAACATTACATCTTGCTGTTTTAATTTATATTTCTTTGGTTACTAGTTGAACTTAAAAATTTTAAAAATCTTCATTGGCCATCTTTGCTTTTGTTGTTTTGTTAAATTATCTTCTTGTTTTAGTATAAAATCCTTACTCTAATTTGTGGCTAGTGCCCTTCAAACCATAGATCCTCTGTTTTACCCTCTCTAGGGAATACACTTTCAATATTTTGTGATGGTCTTTGCCATGGTTACTTGACTAGAGTTGGGGCAGAGTTGTAGGATTGTCTAACTCCTGAACCGGATTTTCAACCAAGCTTCATGTTCTTAGTCCCATTTTCATACCACCACCCTCTTCTTCCTACTTCCAGAGACGCCTCATGCTGCCAATTCCCAAGCCTTTTGGTGGCAATGCAATGTAGTTTGCTTTGATTGTTGACTTTCTCCTCTGCTAGCTCAAATTCAAACTTCTCAGGTCTTCCAAGTAAGTTACCACTCTTCCCTTTGCTTTCCGTCTTCCTCATTTTTGTGGTGGTGATCTCTTCTCCTGATCTCTTTGTCCTTATATATTATGCCTGAAAAGTATATAATTTCTTTCCCTGTGATTTTAATGAGTTTGTTGGAGGGTGTGGCATTTTAACAGAAAGTCCCAAGCTGAATTTTTATCTTAAATTTGAAAGTGTTTTACTGGACCTTGTTAGGTTGGGAAATCCTAGAGATGTCTCATAGACTCAGAAAGGATAGAAAGGATAGCTGTTTAGACCAGAGAGCCTTAAAGTTGCCTTGGATCCGTGTGAGGAAGGCTCCTCTATTGATGAAAATTGTTTCCACGACCTCTTAGAATATCTTTGCAGTGACATTCATAAAGGTGTTAAACAGTTGGGTTGTTCATGCAAAAACATTTGTGAACTTGTTCATTGGCATGCAATCTAATGAATCAGACAGGTACACACTTATTATATTCAAAATTTTGGTTAATCCTCTCAGGAACATAGCAAAATGGTTAATAACTGATGATGCATGATCACTGACAATCAGAAAGGACAGTGGCTGGAATAGGGTCCAGGGGGCCTGCTGCTGGGCCATTTATATGCTGGGTCATGAGGTGGTCTGGGTCACTGAGAAGGTCTAGGAGGGGCTGGGCTGAGAGGAAGGGGACACTTTGAGGGCTCAGTGCAGCTGCTCTTTGCCAAGTAGTGTGGAAGCATTTTCGTATTTTATGGTAGGTATGGTCATAATGGTGCATATAACTAATTATCAGTCCTGAGTCTTTGTCTTTTGCTCCAACCATCTTGCTTTTATGTGAATTATTTACCCTCTCTAGGATGCTCTAGATGTGACTTTAATCTATGTTTTACCTATGCTGTCTGTCACTGCCTTATTTCCTCTTCTCAATATCTTTCCTAGCTTTCTACGGATAATGGATCCCCTGTATTAGATTCAAGCCTTCAGCAGTACCTAAGCCAGTTCTGAAGGTGGTGGCCATCTAATCAATAACATCAACAACCTAGTGCTTGCTTTCCAACAAAAGCCCTGACTGTGTAGGTAATCCCTGAGTTGTAGCTTTCCCTTCCACCCCCCAACGTGGCTTTATTTGTAGGGTGGACATTTGCCTCAGTTTCCCTCCCCACTGTGCTTGGTACCTGATACCTTTTGGTGCATCCTACACATTTTGATGCCCCCCCTCCATGGTCACCTTCTGTAGTCTTGCTGAAAATGGACAGATATAGCCTGGAATCATGAAATAGCTACCTATGTGGCTTTTAGCCCACCTGCCATCTCCACTCTGCTCTCTAGCCCTGGATTGCACTCCTTTGGTATTGACGCTTGCCCAACCCATGACCAAGTATTGCTGTGCCCTTTGGATGCTATATTATAAACTGTCTAGCTGCTCTCACAGGACAATATTTCATACGTTATATTGGGCAAATTTACCACCCTAAACAGAAAAAGTCAATGTTCTGTTAGCAAGGATGGAGAGAAGAATGGCTGACAGGTCAGATACCAAAGAGCTTTTGCTACTCCATATCACAAACTGGCATTGGAGGTTCCCAATTAAACAGGCCCTGCAAAATATCTAATGATGAAGCTTATGGTGGGCAAGTGCCACCCAGGTACTCAGAGCTTCCAATTAGCTTTTTAGCCCACCTCTCTTATCTATGAGAAGAAAACCAACAATTATAAGACATTTGAGGAAAGATCTATACACAAAAGAAAGATCAACTTAAAAATAACTTGGAGAAAACAGAGGCAATGTAGGGAGAAGAAAAAAGTTTTAATATTATTGTTAATATTCTCAGAGAGGTAAGAGAAGGTAGTGTAATAATGAAACAAGAAGAGAACACTATAAAAGGAGTATTTAAGGAATAAAAGAACTCTTGGAAACTAATAATATCACAAAAATGATAAAATCACTAGAAAGGTTGGGCAGTGAAATTGAACACATCTCTGAATATAGAACAAAAAATAAAGTAGATGAAAAATAAGAGAGAAAAGAACATTAGAGTGTCATTCTAGTGGATCTAACAGCTGAATGAACCACTGCTGTCTAATATCTGTTCAGTATAGCTTAATATATTGAAAACCCTATTTGGTCTCAGGTTGTATGTTAGACATTACAGATTTTAATATCTGGAAATTGCTGGTGCTTCCATTATCCTAATTCTGTGTAGATAGTAGAGATCTGTCGTCCAGAGACGGGAATGAGCAGGATCCTTTCCTTTTGGGAGGTGTAAATGGAAGAAAGGACAGAGAGAGCACAGATAGAGGATGTTGGGATGGACAGGGATCAACAAAATTACTTGTTGAGAGCTCTCTTCTCAAAAACGTCATTGCAGATTAAACTAGTATTTCTCAAACCTGAGGGCACATAAGAATCACCTGGGGCACTTGAGGACGGTGCAGATTACTCTACGCACTGAGGTTCTGATTCAGTAGTTCTGGCAGTGGGACAGGGGAGGCAAAAATTTGTATTTTATATATGCAGCTCAGGTGAATCAGGCAGTTGGGCCTTGGACCATTACTGTGAGAAACACCGCATTAGCAAGATTGGTAGTAGTCTCTGGAAAAAGAAAGCAAAACACAAACAAAACTGGGCAAATGTTTCTGTCTGTTTTGATTGGGGTCTTTTGGAGTTACTGTAAGAGAGAAAGGAAGACGTCCCGCTGCTCAGCAGACAGGGCTTTCAGACATCTGACTGTACGTTAAGCAGGCTCAAACCGTGTCAGTTCTCTGAAGCAGGATGGATGGCCATAATTTACAGGAACGTGTCGTTTACAGCTGATAGGAATTTTAGAAGCTGTCCAACGTTTTTGGCTGTGACCTATAGCAACAGATACATTTTATATTGTGTTCCAGGAAACACATGCATGCACAGACACACTCACACAACACATACACATATGTTTATTTACTTCATCAAGCAACACTCTTACAACCTGTGATGCACTCTGATATACTTTTTGTTATATTTAAACTTAAAGAAATTCTGGTCATGACCCATTAGGTTGATTGTATGGCTATTGTGTTACAACTTGCCACTTGAGAAACACCAATCTAGCGCATTCACGTTATTTTAGAAATGAGAAACAAGCTTGGAGAGGTAAGGCTTGTCCAAAATCACACAGCTATAAATAGAAGAACTCAGAGCTAGAGCTTTCAATCCAGCCATCCATCCACCATGGCCTACAGTATATCTAAGTGTTTGTTTTATTGCTCTTAGCCTGTTTTCTCTCAGGACAAAATAGTCCATTTATATTTACTAGATTGCCTATCTAGTTGAAACACTTCGAAGGGTATAAATGTTTTTTCTCTAAATGAACCACTAGATGGTAGTGTCAACTCTTCTGATGGTGAACTATTCAGCTGAGCCAAGGTGCCTTCAGATTTGTATGTTTGCACCCTTATCTCACAATGCTTTATAGATTGGTATTTCTCTGTAGGTAAGCTGAGCTTTATGCCCATCCTGAAGAAACTGTTTTACCTGATTTTACAAGCAGGATCTATCTTGTTATTTGGCATTTGTTTTTTTTTTTTTTACCTGTGTAGAAAAGATATTTAGAAAAACAAACACATATGTGCTTCCAATATCCCCAAAAGAGCTCTCTTGTTTTGTATTCACTATAATTTTATTTTCCATATCCTTATTTTATAGGACTATAAATAATCATTTTCTACTATTTCTATTATCCCAGATTGAAAACTAAATTTCTTTTAGTGTGGGAAGTCTACATGGGCCCGTTTGGGTTTGAAATAAGTGAACAAAACTTCCGAACAACTTTATATTTATCATCTCCTAAGAAGGAAAAGTCATATTCTGCTGTAGAAGATTTTTCTTCCTTACTTGCAGCAAGGTTGGCAGAGTGATCTGTGCGTGTAAGAGGAGCTTCTGAGGAAGGTGAGTGTGAAGAATCTGCTGTTTGTTGGGGTTTCAGGGTTAAACAGGCTGAACAGTTGAGTCCTTCCTCAGCCATACCGTTCTCACAGTTTGAGCTGGAGGAAAAAGAGAGAATCAGATGGCTATCCTTGACCCTTATTCTTTCTTTGCCTTTTCTTGCCTTCTAAACAAGGTCTCCTTTTTTAAAAAAAAAACAATGAATTCAAGGATATAGGAAAGAGAAGAAAGGATAAGAAGTGTGACAGTTAATTTGTTTTGTTAACTTGGCTGGGCCATGGTGCCCAGATATTTGGTCAAACATTGTTCTGGATGTTTTTGTGAGAGTACTTTTTAGATGATATTAACATTTAAATTGGTGGACTTTGAGTAAAGCAGATTGGCCTCCATAATGTGGGTGGAGGGCCTTGTCTGATCAGTTGAAAGCCTTAATGGAACAAGTACTGACCCTTCTCCCCCACCCTCCCCCAAATAAGAAGGAATTCCTGCAGCAAACTGACTGCCTTTGGACTCAAAATGCAACACTTCCCTGAGTCTCCAGCACGCTGGGCTACTCATTGTACTTTGGACTTGCTGAGCCTCCACAGTCACATGGGCCTGTTCCTAAAAATAAATCTCTCTCTGTATACATCCGTATGTATACATGCATGTATATGCATATACACTTATATCCACTCAACCTCCTATTGGTTCTGCTTCTCTGGAGAACTCTGACTAATACAAGAAGTAAAGGGATAGGTAAGATAGGGGACTTCAGGATGATTAGCCCAGCTTACCAATTAAAAGCTCAATTAAAGCATATGGAAAGACAATTAGAACACTGCTGTTCTCTCCTCTATTTCTCTCCCACAACTTCCTGTTCTCTGAAGCCTAGAAAAATGCAGGGACTTACTCTGTTTTCTGCATCATTGTATCCTCAGTGCTTACCACAGCTTTTGCCACATTCTATACTCTTGGTAAATATTTGTTGGTTGAATGAATGAATGGTTAGGAGTCTTAATTGTACAACACGGGGAAGGACTGAATGCTCAATGTCACAGGAGCATGAAAATATATGACAAGTTTGGGGAATGAGGAATAGTGCAGAGTTGAAGGTGTTTGGGGAGAGGGTGGCTAGAAATAAATCTGGAAGTTGCTGAGAATTGGGACTTTTTCCTGTGTGAGCAGCAGAGAGCCATCAGGCAATTTTAAGGAAGGATTATATCCATGTTTGCCCCTCAGAATTCTGATTCCCAGGATTTTCTGAAGGATTAGCAAAGCTCAAAGGCTTTTATTTTTATTTACTGCACTTTAGAGTGTCTTAAATCCAAATGTATTCCCTTGCCTCTGCCTGTTTTAAGTCTCCCTACTTAATGTTTTTGTCCACTGACACAATTGATAGAAGAACAGGGGTCTTGGATTGATGTTGAAGCCTGGGTTTATCCCTCAGAGGCCTTATGATCTTGAGCAGCTGCTTTACTTCTCAGCAGCACGGGTTCTTCACCTTTAAATATTTGCATAACCCAATGTTGAAATGTTGAAGGCATTTTCTTAGGATCCGGAACAAGAGGAGAGTCTATTATCTAGTTTCTTTCAACATTGTACTGACGTTTCTAGCAAGTGTGATATGGCAAGAACAAAGGAATAAAGTATATAAAGTTTGGAAAATTAGTTAATAGATAAATTGTTAGAATTAATAAGAAAGATTAGCAAGCCTACTGGGTACAATATAAATATACTAAAAAGTGACTATATTTTTATACAATAGCAACAGAAAGCATAATTCAATAAAATTTACAATGGCATTACAAAATATTAAGTTCTAGGGAGAAATCTAATAAGAAGTGTCCAAGTACTTTATGGCAGAAATGACAAAACTTTATTGAAAGACATTGGAGAAGACCTAAATAGTGAAATATACCATGTTCATGGATTGGAAGGCTTATTATTGTAAAGATTTTACTTACCTGAAGTGATCTGCAGATTTGATGCAATTCCAATCAACATCCCAATTTTACATTTAAACCCAATGAGCCAATTCTAAAATCCATGTGGAAATGCAACGGACTAAGAATAGATAAGCCATTTCTGAAAAAGTATCAGATTTGGGGACTTGCTTTACCAGAATACTAGATATTAATATTTATAAACATGTTAGTTCAAAGATAGACAGACAGACTAATGGAACAGAATAGAGAGTTAAGAAATAGATCCATGTATATATGGAAACTTAAAGCAAATCAGTCGGGAAAAGAATGAACGTTTGAATAAATGATGCTGGAAAATTGATTATCCATGTGATAAAAATAAACTCTAGATGCATTAAGATTTAAACATGAAAATCACAATTATGAAATTGTTAGAAGCAATACAGAAAAATGTCTTAAGGACTTGGAATAGGGAAAGACTTCTTAAGTAAGATACAAAAAGCATAAACCATAAAGGAAAAGATTTATAACTTCCTCTATGTTAAAATTAAGAATTTCTCTTTCCTGGGGCTGGCCCCGTGACCGAGTGGTTAAGTTCGCGCGCTCCGCTGCAGGCGGCCCAGTGTTTCGTTGGTTCGAATCCTGGGCACGGACATGGCACTGCTCATCAAACCACGCTGAGGCAGCGTCCCACATGCCACAACTAGAAGGACCCACAACTAAAATATACAACTATGTACTGGGGGGCTTTGGGGAGAAAAAGGAAAAATAAAATCTTTAAAAAAAAAGAATTTCTCTTTCCTGAAAGACACCACAAAGAGTGAAAATACAAGGCACAAACTGGAAGAAGACATTTGTAATTGATAAAACTGACAAAAGGTCAGCATCCAGGATATATACATAACTTCTACACATCAGTTAGAACAAAAAATCCGTAGAAAAATGGGGGAAAACTTGAACAGATATTTCACAGAAGAAGAAAGCCAAATAGCCAATTTGCCTATTCAAAAATGTTCTACCTCATTCGTAGTTAAGGAAATGCAAATGAAAACCATAACATACTACCATGTCCTCCACCCATGAGACTGGCAAAAATAAAAAACTAACAATAAATAGTGTTGGTGAGAATATGAAGCAAGAGAAACACATATACTGTGGGTGGGAATGTAAATTGGTATAATCACTTCAGAATAAAAAACATATATAAAAATACCCCATGATTGATCAGTCCTACTTCAGAGAAATTTTTGCACATTTGCACTGGGAGACGTGGGAAGGCAGTAGAGGAATGTTCATAGCAGTGCAGTTTGTGACAGCAAAACACAGAAAACAACTCAGGTGTCCCTTGCGAGCTGTCAGCCTCACTGCTCATGAACAAGGAGGAAGGACGCTATGACTGTCCTCATGCCGTATAATTCATGAATGGTGTCTGCCGTACCATCTAACAGGAAGGTTCAAAGGAACTCAAATTATTTCTTAAACCCGAGAAATGATAACATAGTCCATTTTGTTCTTTCCTTTAACCTGTCACTTTAAAAATAATTCACAGGCCTTTAGGGATAAAGAGTACGATGTCAACAATTGACTATAAGAGAGGAATAGTTTGCTGAATTGAACCTCTGCATTCTGGAAGGTTTAGAGTGGGTGTGGTATACCAGAAAAAGACTTTAAAAAACATTTTAAAGACCAACATTGAAATCAAGGTGTCAGTGTGTAACTTGTACACCTACTTTGTATTAATTTTGAAGCTGACTTACGCCCTAACAAAATCAGACCACGAAGCCCGTGCAGAAGGTGTGGTCAGTTGTTTTTGCAATAGTAACAGGCTGACTACCTGAGCAGACTCCTTTTTCCTCATAGCTAAGCCTACTTGTGTAGTTAATGACGCAGCAGCTGCCGTAGGAGTTGTTCATTCCCCATCCATCAAATCACAATGCTTTTCTAGTGAAGGCAGTAGTGCCAGGGCGAATGTTTCCTCTCTGTAGCTCACAGTTATGAGCATATTTAGCAGTGCCTTAAGAAAGCCTAATTTTGTCAGCATCATTGGAATATTTGAATCTTCCCCATCTTTCCTCATCCATGACTTATGGAGGAACTACTTTTTTTCCCAAGAGAAATAAAGAAAGGAAACCCTATGAAGAAAAGGGATGCTTGGGGTGTGGGAGGGGAGTTGTATTTCCTATTCTAGGGAAGGAAAATACTGCTGACATTTTAGGTAATCATGTTAGGCAAAACAATAATCCCAAGAAAGCGGTGAAAGTTTGAAGGGGTCAGACACACTTGGCTTCCCATGTGTCACTACTAACACTTACTTCTGGGCTGTCACTTACTAACTGGGCTGTGATGCTACATAGCATTGAGAAAGCTGGTTAATCTTGCTAAACCTTGGTTTCTTCATTTGTAAACTAGACGGAGTAGTAGAGCCACCTTGCAGGATTGCTATGAGAATATGACGATGCATGTAAAGCATGTAGCCCAGCATGTGGTAGGTGCACAGTAAACCTTAGGTTGGGAGCCCAGGTTCCTGAGCTCAGTGATCCATTTCATTTATCAAAGATTGCTCTGAAAGTGTTTTCATAATGGAGTCTTTAAAAAGAGCCTCCATACTGACAAGTTTATGCTAGAATTTAAGCTGCAACTTGGTGGTTACTGGCTCTGGAAGGTACAATGATGAAATTGATCTCTCACTGAAAATGGTATTAGGTAACAGCAAAACAATAATGGTGCAGATTTTATCTCTGTGAATAATGCCTCTGAGCTCATGAGCCCTATATGTAGGAACTTGTTTAATATCTGCTTGTAAATGTGTCAGGCATCTCAAACTCAACTTATCCAAAATGGAGCACTTGCTCATCCATCCATGAATCTCTTCCTCTTCAGGCTTCCTCATCTCAGTAAACAGGGCTTTTGTGCATCCAGCTGCTCAAGCCAGAAACCTGAGTCATTTCCAAGTCCCTTCATTGCTCACTTCTTAAGCCAGTTCATCTCCAAGTGCTATTTAAAGCTCCTCTAAGTATGTCTTCAATTGGTCTACTCACTCCCATCTCTACCGCCATCACCCTAAATCCAAATCAGCATTTTTTTAAAAACCTGGATTACTGGAATAGCTCACCAGCTAGTCCTTCTACTTCTGCTCTTATTCCCCCTGCAAGCCACTGGATCTTGTCATCTTCCTGCTCAAAAGCTTTGGTGGATTCCCTTTGCACATAAGATAAATTCAAAATCATTAACATGACTTATAGAGCCCTGAATGATATGTCCCATGCCTAGCTTTTCTGACTTATCCATCATTATTCTCTCCCTTACTCACTCCAGTAGATTAATATGGAAACTCAGTTCTCCCAGTGTGAGAATTTAGCATCAGTAATGTGCTATGCTTGAAAAGACTTCACCAGGATTTTCTATAGGAGAGCTGAAGTGAGTCTGGGGGTGTCCCCCCTCTGTCCAGATTAGGTCCCATGATTTTAGTGGACATTTGTTTTCGCCCCCTCTCATGGCGAGAGGGAAGGATCTCTCCGAAGTCTCCCTGTGTGCTTCCAGAACGCTGACTTGCCCCCAGGCTTCACAGTGGAGCCTGTACATTAGACCACAGTTCCTCAAACTGTCTGTGGTGAAGGCCCAGTTTGCTTTCTCTCCCACATCCCCATCCACTGTGAACTGATACTTGTGAAAAATACAATACAAATGAAGTACTGGAAAAATGACACACAAAATAAAGACACAATATAAGCCTTTTTTATTAGATTTAATTACCCTTGTCAAATTGCAATACAAATTTCTAACCATCCTTAATTTCTATACTTATCTTGTTGCAGCTGAGAACAAAAATGTGGGACCAGGTACTGGTCCATGGACCAGACTTTGAGTAGAACTGACTTAGACTAGGCCGATAGTATTCTCTGGTTCCCAGTAGTTATTTCAGAGGTGCTCTTATGACCTGAGCTGATCCCATTCACTTGAGTGTTGGGATTTTAATTGGGAACACTGAGACAACAATTCTTGGCTTTTCCTGGCTGGATGCCATCTTGGGACCACAAGAGGAGTGGTTTGAGAATGAGTTAACACTAAGAGCTCAGAACCAAGGGATGGTGAGTCGGAAGCTGAATCTACTCCTGTATTATGGAGAAATACAAGCCAATAAATTAAAAATTTTGCATAAGCCAGAATTTACCCGGCTTTCTGTCATCTGCAAGAGAAAGAGTTCTATGAGATACAGTGATTAATGTGCATATTTCCCATGAACTCTCAGCCAGCTTCTCTTTTGCCAGTCATCTTTCCAAAACACAGATCTGGGTATGCCATGCTTCTGGTTATGAAAACCTTAGCTTCCCACTGCCCTCAGCACAAGTTCAAGCTTCTTAAACTGTCATTCAAAGTCTTTCACAATTGAGTCTTCTAGTTTTTCAGTCTAAGTGTTTTCTACTCTCGTTCTCAGGCACATACCCTGTGCTTTAGCGTGACCAGACATGTGCTTTCATATATGTTACAAGTTTGCTCATGTTCCCTCTGGCTGGATTGCACTTCCTCTTGTTACACTCATTTCTGACTTTCTAGAACTCAAGAATAGAACCTTGAGATCATAAGGTGTTCATTATTTTCAAATGTTAAGCATTAGGCATCACCATCATTCCTACTGATTCAGGCCTAATTTTGAGAGTGTTGGTAGGAGGGCAAATTGATGCCTCCAGACACTTGATAAAAACTGCATTTAGACCCCAAAGATCTCATTTCATAGGGAATCTCACATGGTTATACTACCAACATCTCAGAAAGCAAGAAGCTTAGATGAAGGACACGGAGGAACCTTAAATGCATATCAGTAAGTGAAAGGAGCAAATCTGAAAAAGCTACACACTGTCTGATTCCAACTATGTGAGTAACATTCTGGAAAAGGCAAAACTCTGGAGATGATAAAATAGATCAGTGGTTGCCAGGGGTTAGTGGGGAGGGTGGGATGAATAGGTGGAGCACAGAGTATTTTTAGGGCAGTGAAACTACTCTGTATAATGCTGCAATGATGGATACATGGCATTATACATTTGCCCAAAGCCATAGAATGTATGACACCAAGAGTAAACTCTCATGGAAACTATAGATTTTGAGCAATAATGATGTATCAGTGTAGGTTCATCTGTTGTAACAAATGTCCCACTCTGGTGCTGGATGTTGATAATGGGAGATTTTGTGTGTTTGTGTGTGGGGAGCCATAGAGGAACACCTTATTTTCTTCTCAATTTTGCTGTGAACCTTAAACTGCTCTAAAAAATAAAGTCTAAAGCAAAGAAGAGGGGAAGGAAGAGGAAGAAAGGGAAGAGGAGAAGGGGACAAGTGACCTCAAGGCCTATTTCACTTGGCACCAACTCTCAATTTTCCTTGACTCCTCTCTTGTCTTCCTCTGGGCAGGAGAATTAATTGCTCCTTTATCAGTGTTTTCACTGCGTTCTTATTCCTACTTCTTTTACAGTTTCTATCACTTTATCATAGTTGTTACAGGTCTCACTTGCGGAATTATGACCTGCCTGAGGGCAGAGGCACTGCCTTATTTTGTTGATATTTCTACTAGAAATACTACATAGTAGAGTTCAGTAAAAGTTTATTCTGTGAGTGAATGAAGGACATGGTACAGCTGTCGTTTTAAATGTAGTTTTAAAGGATATTTCCCTAGAATCTGTTCTTCTTCATACTTTTTGGAATCCTGAAAACAGCTGCCCCCATGTGGCTCATGCCCGGGACAGTGGTCAGGATGTGAGAGGACTGTCCCTAGAAAATTGAGAATGTATGAGAATCCCAAACTAATGACTTAGCCCTATTGAGTCTCCTCCAACGGCAGCACGTTATTCTACTAGAGCTTGTGGAAAACACAATCCTGGGAGACAGAAGCAAGTGCCGTCTGAAATCCAGGACCAGACTTCTGTGGTCACGTCGGTCCACTGGGAAGATATCATGGGGTTGTGGGGAGAAGATCTCACGCTGCCATAAGCCATCTCTGCCACCTCTGCATGGCTGCCTGAAATGGTCTGGCAAGGGCTTTGTTACAGCGCTTAGGGTGAGAGAGATGTAAAATGTGTGAGGTGCATTCCTTGAGGGGTGACATTTCAAATGCTATTATTCATTTATACCTTACTGAGAGTCAAGTGTAATACAGTTCTTGGAGGCAAGTTTTAAGAGGGGAGTAGAGAAGCACTATAAAGACATTTGTGCTGAGAGGGCAAAGGAAAATATACCTAAGAGGGGACAGAATAACAAAAATAGCTTTATTTGTTTTTGGTGAAGAGACTGGCCCTGAGCTAACGTCTGTGGTGATCTTCATATAATTTCTGTATGTGGGACGCTGCCACAGCGTGGCTTGATGAGTGGTGTGTAGGTCTGCGCCTGGGATCTGAACCTGCGAACCCTGGGCCACCAAAGCAGAGCATGGGAACCCAACCACTATGCTGCTGGAACGGCCCCAAATTTGCCAGCATTTAATGGAGACAGTAAACATTCTTAGCCACACAACTGCTTTAATTTTAGGACTCTGGCATTCTTTTTGTTTCAAGAAGTCTCCTACTAATATTGTTGAAAATTGACACGTTGAGGATGTAGGGGATTTAGTAGTCAGGGTTCTGCTACTAACTTGCTGAATGATCTAGGGAAGTCACTCACCCTCTCTGAGCTTCAGTTTGACTCATTGATAAAAGGAGCACAATAATACCTGTCCTGCTTGCGTCCCAGGGTGGTTGTGAAAATCCACTGAGATCGTGGCAAGTAAAGTGCTTTAGAAATTAGACACATAAGTTTCTTATTTACAGTTGATGTTAGTGTGGGAGGGGCAAGTGCTATGGAGCTCTCCCATTAAATATTGATGGGGTTTCTTTCCCGTGGTACAAAAAGAAAAAACAAAAAAGTTGTACCTTTAGAATCTTGTTTCTTGTTTAGAAAAGGAATCGTACCAGCATTTGGGGGAAAGCCTTTTTATTGACACTTCTGGTAGGTTTTAACTGAAGGCACTCGGTGTGTGTTAAGGATATCTAGCCAACACGTGCCCTTGTAAAGGAGGCAAGCTGCTCTTTGACCATCTTTGTTAATTTGTATCAGAAACTAGAGAGGGGAGAGCTGCAGGGACACCCTCCTGAGGAGCCCAGTGTGTTGGAGCAGTTGTCACCCTCAGTGTCTGTCCCTTCTCTGATCTCTTCCTGAGATCGCTTGGCAGTTCTCAGATGTGCCTGGGCCTCTCCTGTGCAGTGGTGTCACTCTTGACCTGTGCAGGGCTTTTCCCTAAAACCGCAGCTCATGGTTCAAGGACAGAGACATGACTTACAGGTACTTGTGTCTCCTGGTTTCCAGCAGTAAATATTTATTAAATGAAACTTGGCTCAGGCTGCCTATCAAGGCGAGGAGGAAGTGGCACCTCCTGGCAGGTTTTGTCCTCCAGGAAGGGTAGCTGTTCCTGTGTAATTGAAAGGAGACCCCACCAGAGTGAAGACTGTCTCACCCTTTCACAGAGATCAGGTGACAGTGCTGGGCTGTGGGTGTCAGAGCAAGGGCATCACAGCTTAAGAAAGACGTGAGAAATTAGGAGACCCATCAGAGGACAGCTGTCATGAAGATAAGGAGTTTGGAAAAGAATATGTAGGAGGAGGGGAGGGAAGTACTGGGATTATTTAAACCTGACAGGAGGAGCCTGAAGAAAGCGTTGACAGGTGGTTGATTTTTGAACATACGTGGGGTGATCATATAAAGCAGAGCTTCTCAGCCTTTTTCGTGGCAAGGCGCTCTTAGGAAGAGATCATATTTACAGGGCCCACAAGGGCACTCGGATGAGGCTGCACAAGATGAGATTCTGCCCTGGGCTTTGACACTCCTGGGTCCCACCTGCCACCCGAGGGCTGAGGGGATCAACAGCTTAGCACAATGCAAACTATCCCTGCCTTTGGGCAGTATATGGACTGAATGTTTGTGTCCCCCCAGTTCACATGTTGGAACCTAATCCCAATGTGATGGCATTAGGAGATGGGGCCTTTGGGAGGTGGTTCGGTGATGAGGGTGGAGCCCTCATGAAGAGGATTAGTGTCCTCATACAAGAGACCTCACAGAGCTCCCTCACCCTCTTTTTCCACCACGTGAGGTTGCAGGGAGAAGGCAAGTGTCTGTGAACCTGGAAGTGAGCCTGGCCAGACACTGAATCTGCTGGTGCCTTGATCTTGGACTTCCCAGCCTCCAGAAGTGTGAGAAACAAATGTTTGTGGTTTAAGCCTCCCAGTCTGTGGTATTTGTTACAGCAGCCTGCACCAACTAACGCATGTGTCCACGTGTAGAGGGTGGGGACTGTCTGTATTTTAGGTAGAGTAAGAAAAAGTGGGGTCAAAATAAAGGAAAGATTGAAAAAAAAGGAGAAAATGCTTTATTGTTGGATTTGAAAATGCTGGATTATGTCGATGCAAAATAACCAATAACCATTTTATAAATAAGAGAAATAAGGTGAGTTTAACTTGAGCCAGGTGAGGATTATAACCCAGGAAGGCCTTTCCCAGAAAGAAAGAAAGCATTCCACAGAAGCATGATTTTCAGTACAGACATATCTTTTTAGAACAAAGAACATCCATTAAACGTGCCCAGGATACATTTTTATCAAAGTTTCAGAGGTATTCAGTTGCAAACTAGCAGCTCAACATGATCCTGAAGTCAGGAAAGGGGACTTATTTTAACAGTTCTAACGAGGGCGTTACCAATAGCGCATAAGGCGGGGAAGTGTGCATTCTTATCTTAAGAGCTTGCACTCTTCACTTTAATGGTTAAAGCATATGTACAGTGCATGTTTGAGAGGCCGTAAGGTAGTCTTCTTGAGTTCAAGTCAAATCAATTTTGAACACAAATAGTTACCCCATATACCTCAATGTGAAAATCTCTTGTCATTTGGTTTGTCAAAAGATGTGCGTGTTTGTGTGTGTGTGAGTGTGTACTGTGTCTGAAAGTCTTTATGCAGCTCAAGCTTCACTAACTTCAGAAAAATAAGTGCTACAGACTTACCCCCAAGATCATTTGAAGGTACAATTATTCACATTTATATTTTATTTATCTAGTTTTGTGAATGTTGAATAATGAATTATGCATTTAATTATTTGAGTCATCCTCTCTGAAGATGCTAAAGGCTGACTGAAAAAAACCCCTAAAATTTGCTATTCAGTATTCACAAAACTAAAATGTAGAACATTTAAGTTGTGTATCTGGGTTCATGTAAGGAAAAAACATTCTATAGAAAGGATAGATTTGGGGATGATTACGATCCTGAGTGTAAATGTCTGGGTACAAGCAAAAATTCTGGGCAGTATCTCAGACTTGCAAGGCATTAGAATTGGTGAGACCCAAGTCCAGTTCTCCAAAGAGTAAAGGTGGACCAAGGTGATATCTGGGGTAGAGATGGAACAAGCAGAAAATTCCATTAAGTAAATATATTATCTCATGAAAAGGTGGAGTTGGAAAATAGGACTACAGGCAGTGTCACCCCGGGCCCTCCAGGACTAGTTCAACTGACTCCATCTATCAACAGAGTGACTAAGAATTATCCTTCAGACAGTCTTCAAAGTCATGTAGCCAGAGCATGCACAAAAGACGTCTTGACCCGAAATGACTGCAGAACCACGGATCCCCTTTCCCATGGAACCCAAGGACTGGGACACGACTGAAACTTACAAGTCAGGCTCTTATCAGAAGCAAGGGGTCCCTCATTCAGGAAGATTTGGTGTTAAAATTCCTTCCCCATCTCATCATAAATGTTTACAACCCTATCATAAAAGTGTAGAACCTCATCATAAATGTTCAGAACCCCGTCATAAATGTTTAAAACCTTACCATAAATGCTTGAAGCCCACCGATCAAAACCCACCCGTGCCACCAGTGTTTCAAGGTGCCACACTGTTCTCCCTAACCTCTTAAATTTCCCCAAATTCTGAATCAGGGACACAGATCTGAGGGCACATGCCCCCTGTTCTCCCTGCAGATGGATCTTTCAGAATAAAGCTGATCTCTTTTCCCAAAGGCTGATGCCATAATTAATTGGCTATTTTGGTGCATTGGGCAAAAGAACCCCAATTTTGTGTGGTAACATTAGCAGGGCAGAGGGACCTAGAGGGCCCAGGAGGAGTGGAGAGATCTGCCAGTCTGGTGGGTGGGGGAGGACTTGTGGGGACACCCTCTTCATGTCCCCTCCCCGACCCTCAGAAACCCTTTGTGACTCTTCTGTACTCTCTGATGCAGGCCTGGGACTATAGGCAAGCACTGGCACTCTCAGAGCTCAGTTGCTTCAGGCAGCCTCGCGATTCAGACAATGGAGTTCAGCCATTGGAATGTTCTCTCATTTCTGAATAGCCCTATTGAGTTGTGTCTGAGCATCTGCTCAGCATTCTTAGATACTGACCCCAACCTCACCTTCCTGTGTGGGTTGTGGTTGCTTCTTCTGTTCCTGTGCTACCTGGTGGGGATTCCATCTTTACCAACCTTCTGGAAAACCAAAGCTTTCCAAAAAGTAAGGAATGCTGGGCAAGCCCGTAACAGTGATTCTTTATTGTTGTTTCTGTCTTTATCCCCATATTTTAAAAGGAGTTTGGTTGGCTCAGAGAGACACCTAAGATGGGAAGTCTGAGTAGAGGAGGGAGTAGCATCGTTCTAGGAGCATAGACCAGGCAGGGCTAGGTGTTCAGCAGGGAATGTTTCCCTTTGAAGCTCACAGACCATCTGGGTGTAGTGGAGGATTCTGGGATAAAATCCCCAACAGTGATTTCATGGCCCCAGATTGGGTTATTTAGAGAGTTTGGGATCTCTGCAGGAGAACAGAGTTCCCAACACTGGATCATGAGTCACGTTCACCTGTCAGGCGTCATTTTTATCTGGCTGATCAGAAGAGCAGGTCTGAGCCTCTGAGCAGAGGCTGGAGTCTGAGCTCTGTCCAGGACACATGGTTTATCTGAGGGAGCACAGGCGTGTCTGTTGACCTCAGAGTCTATGCCCTCCTTGAGCAGAGGACTTCTGACTCAGAATACCAAGTGTTTACCTCATAGACAAAATCTTTCTTCAAGTTGTTCAAAGAAGGAAAAATGGAAATACTTTATCATTAAAAAAATTAATAACAGGAAGGAACACAAAGTTCTGTTCGTTAAAGTAGGCATATTATTCATGGATAATGAGTATCTGAGTTTCCTAGAGAGAGAAGGGAGAGAAATGAGTCCCAGCTTCTGATTCTTTTCTTTTTGTTCTCAGCGTAAGGGCACAGCCAAGAGGAGAAGGAAAGGTGAAACATCAGGAGGTAAGTTTCTGCTTATTCCATCTAAGCTCTCCAAGGATGACTCTTCCTGTCCTTTCCATGAGGTCCCAGGTCCATGACTTCTGAGGATGTCACTTGCTAGCTACAGTCCCTGTCAGAAAACAGAGCCCTCAGAGGAGAGGCTCATGGGAAGGCAGTCAGAACCTGAAACGCTTCTCAGATTCCTGCTCTGCCCACCTCTGGGCATGAAGCAGTGATGAACCTGGACAATGGGTGTTGCCCAATAGGTGGCCATGTTAGATGTCAAGAGTCAGACCTTCTGTCTCCTGACCTCGTGAAAGTATTTTGACTTCCTGAATGATCAGATTCGTCTTTGAGGTAACCATTGACCTGTGTTCCTCACATGGTGGTTTCGAGCATCACATGAGATAATGTATGTGAAGGTACTTTACAAATGAAGCAACATACGCCTATGAACCTTGTTAATATCATTGACCATTTGACCTCATCTGCTGATTCTTGGGGCCTTCAGAGTTTAATGTCCCAAAGGTCTCCCATAAAGGGACTCCTATGGGAGTCCATACTAACACCTATGCTTCTACCCACTCCCTCCATAACCCACTCTCCTGGTTTCCCAGGTTGGAGACATTACCAGAGGGAAACAGAGGACATAAGGAAGCTGATTTCCATTCTGAAAAAGTAACCAGTCTTTCCACTTCTTTCCTGATCCCTCTTTAGCATGTTCTGTGCAATTCCAGGGATTCAGTGCAGCCTGCCCTAGTCATGCGAGGGGGTTGCCATAGGAACGGGTATGTGAATGAAGGCCTTGGGGTGAGGGCTGCTGAGTGTGTTGTGAAGTCATGGATGTGGGGCAATGTGAAGGGGCAGCAGGCTTCAGGTGGCCCCTACCCCCCAGGCCAGCAGGTCCTCCTTTCTTTCTTCTGGTCCTGGCTGCAGCTTTGTACCTCCTGTCTCCCACAGCCCTTCAGGCCAGCATCATGATACCACCCGCCTTAATCAACTGTTATTTCCAGACCCCTCCTCTGAGGTGTGTAATAGCACAACTGCAGAAGTCAATCGGCTGCTGTTCCTGGAAGACCTGGAAGATGATACCCTCTCTGTGTCCTCTTTGGCTTCCACAGCTTCTGTGACTGAGTCCTCATTCACTCTGTCCTCTGCCTTCTCAGAAGTCCCTCCAGGATGCCTAACAACAGCCCCTCCACCTGAGCCTTCCCCACCACCCCCCTCCATTCTTTCACCTAACCCAATGACACCCTTAGCTGACTTTCATTCGCCCTCACCAATGGGTCACTCTCTGCCACCAGCACCTTTTCCTCCCTTGGATTCCTAATTCCCAATGGACCATTCTCCACCCCAACCCCTTGTCTTTCTCCCTCTGTGACCACATGACACTCAGACAGTGGATCCTGTTCTCCAAGCAGAGGTCACTTTGTCCATGCATACCATCTTGTCTCCTGACTCAGCCCTTTCCCAAGATGTCAACCTCTTACCAAAGTTGTCTGAGACAATGGATCCCACTGATTCATTGACTTCTCATCTCACACCACCAACCCTGTCTGTTTCATCATCACAAGACAGCGCTTTAACTGTGACTCAATCTGATTCAATTTCTACCTTATTGAATCCTGTGCTGGAGAACTCATTTCTGGATAGCCCTGGTGGGTTTTCTAATTGTGTCCCACCAATCAAAGGCACTGACCATTCAAGCCTCTCAGTTTCAGAATTCTCCCCATGGGAAGCTCATGCCAAAGACTTGTTCCATTCCACTTTGGCACAATGTGATTTCAATCAAGAGTTTCTTGCCCTCCACTCTTTAGAGGGCTTTTTGAGGGGAGAACCTGCCAACAACCTTGTGGATCTTGATAACCTCCCATTTCTCAGCCCTGATGTCCTGCCTGGCACTTTTGGAGAGACAAGTCTAAAATAGGAGTGATTTTCTGATGAGGGATTCTTTTCCAAAAGAACTTGGGCCAGACTACCAATTGCATTCTTCAGAGAAAATGTTGGAGTCAATTGCTGATAAGCATGACTCAGCATTCTCCCTTCCTTTTTGGAGCAGCAAAGGGAGACCAAAGGAGCTGCTTGTGCACCAGCAGCCCCCATATCCTAAGACCTCAGAGGACCATTTACAACAAAAACACATCCAGCTCTTCTCGGGTCTCCCATCCCTGCACAGTGAGTCCTTGGCCCCTGCTGACCATGTCTCAGGTGACTGTTCCTCAATCTTCATTTTCACAACAATATTTAATGCCTCCCCAGCTGAAGAATCTCCAGTACTTTCCCATCGTCTACCTTTGTCCTCGCCTGAGATCCAGCCTCAAGCCTTGCCTCAAACCCTGTCCCAGTCCAAGCCCCTACCTCTCACTCAGGTCCAGCCCCAGGCCCACTTTCAGTCCCCACTCCCAATCCTACGATCTGGTCCTCTACCTGAGACCAAGATCTGTGGAGTGTGTTTCCATAGACCACCGAATGAGACAGAGTCTCTCGTTCCATCTGAAATTCAACACCTGGAATGGAATGTGTTGGAGAAGCAACAAGAAAGTTTCTGGGGTTTACCCTCTGTGGTCCAAAGACCTGGGGAAGACATTTGTCCATCAGCTGCCAACTCTCCTTACCCCCAGGCCTCGCAGGCCCATGTTTCAATCTCCATCCTTCCTGGAGAGTTTCCTCTCACTGATGAGCTTCGGAAGAAACTAGGCCATCACCTTTGAAAGAGATTCATCTGGCACCGGTGGGGCCTGCCCCGCAGGATCCATGATTCTCTGTCACTGACGAGGCCTCCAAGAGATTTTTCAGAGTTACCTGAGTCAGAGTGCAATCATGGACTCCCATGGGTCTCTGTGAACAAAAATCTAAATGTTGGATTGAGCCATCCTGGAAGCTTCCATGAGAGGGGCTCAGAAATGCTTCAGCTAGAGAAGGACATGGGGAAGGATCAGGGACATAGCCCAGAGAATGGCCCAAAAGATCATCTGTTGAGTGACCTGGACAGATCTTCAGATAAGGATCAGGGCTATGACTTTGAGGAAGACCTAAGTAGTCACAAGGCGAGTCTGTCAGGGAAAAATTCAAGCTCCTCAAGTGGGAGTATATATCAGAAACAAGTTGAAAATGTCCTGAAAGTACATTTGAGCAACAAGTTGGAGTAAATCAACGAGGGTCGGCTCCCTGGGACTGTGCATAGTTCATGGCATGCTATCAAGCAATCATTGCAGATTTCTGTGAAATCCCACACCCAAATAACACAGAGAAGTATGCCACCATCAGCGGGTGGGGAGCACTGCCTGAATACCTTCCAGCAGCTTTCCTTCATTGATTCCAGTGCACAACAGATCCTGGAAGCCCATATTAAAATGTTTCATATGAGGATGCTGTGGGGCCTTCCCTGCAGGGCCCTTGAATCCATAGAGATCTTTAATTTGAAAGGTGCAGCATCCCAGTCCTTGTCCCATTCCCACCTTCCCTCCTCAACCAACGTGATTGCTGAGGTGGACTCCAAATCTGGGGGCTTCAAGCCCCTTAGAGGAAGCTCTAAATCTGTTCCTCAAGAAAAAGTGGGAACAACAAATTCAGCCCCTGTCCTGGATCATTCTCACCCTGACACCTCACCTGTTGGCCAGGAAGGACAGGGGACCTTTAGACAATCACCCTCTGATATCAATCAAGAGCTTGCAGAGGATGTTCAGAGAATTATGGGTTCCAGACAGACTCTTTTGCCTGTCAGACACATCATCACAGACAAAGCCAGTCAGAGACTTTCTCTCCTAGGGAACAAATACACCCCAAAGCTGCCTGCAGGACAAGCTGAGGCCGGATATGAGCCAAAGGGGAAGAGTATGAGTTCCAGGGATGGAGTAGAAACAAGACAGGGCAAAAAGATGGAGAAGAGGTCAGAACCTTTCGCCACCCTCAGTGTGTCCAGGGAGATATTCAGGGCCAAGGAGCTCGATGCGCTGCAGTCAAGAACTAGAGACATCTTGACAACCAGCAAGCCAGGAAGCTCCCAAATGATGAGTGAAGTAGAAACTACTGGGACCACTGAAAGGCCCCCACCAAGAAGACCAGTTCCCCAAGATCCTAAATCATCATTCCTTAAAGAACAGCTGCTTAAGGAATTAAAGTCTAAACTGGAGAAGAGGAATCAGAGCCAGGTCCAAGGCCAAGCCCACTGACAGGTCCCTTGTCTCAGAGAGCTTGATTTACAAGGCCTCACTGACTCATGCACAGGGTGTCTCCACTGGGGACATGGGAGCTTCCCAAGTGCTACATGTCCATTTGGAGGACAGAGGAATCAGCATGGAGCAGCAGCAGGAGCCTTGGGTCCCTAAGCAAGTCTTAAGGAGGTGCCAAGATAAGGATTTCGCACCAGCTTCAAAGAGAGCAAGCCCTCAGGGCCCTAAAGCAGAAGAGCTTGGTGGAGGGGATGCAGGGTTGGGGACAGCCCAACCTAGAAGGAAGAGTTTCCTTACCCAGAACAAGGTATTAGAGGAGACGGTTGGGAGCAAGTCTTCCCAGATCCCATCACAGAAGGGACAGCCTCCTCCTGAAAGCCTCTTCAGGAAAAAGAGGAACCACATTTTGCAATGGCTTCATCCTGGGACAAAAGGCAAAAGCCAAGAAAATTCCCAGGAAAAGGGCAGCCCCATATCATCGGCACAGAGCAGAGGCCTAGTTAAAAGGAGAGCTGCCATTATTGGGACGACCACAGCTCAGAAGACCATGATGGTCCCTGAGAAGTTCCCAGAGGAGAAACTGGGGCATCAGCATGCAACAGATGTCACCTGCCATCAAGAGCCCTTCCTTCCCTGAGGAAGTATGGGAAAACTCAGCAGAAGGCAGAAGTGCAGGCCCAGGCAGAGGCCATCCAGGGACATCCTTCTAACTACAGGGCCCCCTCCTGTAAAGTGACAAACACCAAGTCTTGCCACCAAGAAGCTGTCTTTGCTGGCCAGAGTGATCCTACTAGTGTTAGACAGATCAGAGATGAGAACTGATACCCCCAGAAAGTTGTAGCCTTTAGGGATCAGCTACTGGGCCAGAAGCATCCCTCATCCGTGCCCCGCAGGGAGCATGTGCACCATCCAAGTCCCACCTGCAGGGGTCAAGCCAACCAGGGCCCTCCAGCCACTCTCACCACTGCTGAAGGCACTGTTTTCAGAGATCTGTCTCTGCTATTTCAACAGAAAATGCTTCTCCAGCATTTTCAAAGAGGAAAACTTCCTGCCCCCAAGTAATTCCTTCTCATGGAGAATTCTCCCCAATAATGATTCTCTGATAATAGTGAAGTCTTTTCTGTGTGCTGTGTTGGGGGCATGGGTTTTGGGTAATTCAGGACTTGTGCTTTGGGAAAGGAAGAGTTAGTCCAGCTCTTATTGATTGCTTCCTTTGGTTTCTAACAGGTGACCAGTCCCCTGGAGCTCTTGTTGACAGAGATATGACGTGCCCCCCAAAGCCCATTTCCTCCCTGATGAGTTTGAGATAGGCTCTGTCTCCTGCCTCTTAGCTTAGCCTTAATGAAAATGTAGAGCAGCCCACACCTTCCCCTCACTGAATGTTTTATAAGCTTTAGAGCAGTAGGGAAGACAGGTCTTCTATATCCTAAGAAAGTGAAGGACAGGTGTATTTTTCAGAAAATAACAGTGAAGAAGAAACATTGGCTTCATCATGATTTATAAGTCAGTGACTGGAGGACCCTACAGCTGGGTGAACCCTGGAGGGAAGTGTTTGGGGGTTACTGCTGCAGTGCATCCTGGGCTGGTGGGGGAGGGGCTAGGAACAGCATAGATGCTGCTTAAGAATCTGTCATGTGGGTCATGTTAATGTATTGAGGAAGCATACTTTAGACTTGACGCTGAATTTTACTTACTGGAAAGGCAGCTGGGGAAGTGGTTCCCCTCCCTGAGTATTTCTTCAGATTACTGATTGATGACATTTTGTTGCAAAGCAAAATCATCACTTAGCTGTCAGTAGTAGCAATGTTGACCAGGCAGCCACCTACCTCCCAGGGTAAAATAAAGCTGAAAGTAAGGAAAAGATACCTTAGAGGGAGTGGGAAGATAAGAAGAACTGAAGAAGGGAAAGAATGACGTGGCTGGTGGAACAAAGGTTTATGCCTCATCATCCATATTGTGACCCTGTCGTGTTCCCCCCGCCCCCTCCTCAATCTGATCCAGGCACCACCTACTTGAGGCTAATCTGAGCACTGCACAGCACACTGATGCCTTATTCCAAAAAGGCACGCGCTGTTCTTTGGGCATTAAAACAAAATCTCCAGGGATGTCATCAGTCATGGCACCCCCCAGTTGGAGAAGGTGATCTTGGTGCCTTCCTTCCATCCATGCTTGATGGAAATACACAAGATCTTGCCCTTACTGTGTAAAGTTCACGTTCAGGATGGAGGTGCCTCCTTTGATATTCATGGCCTTGGTGGAGCCATGGTTGGTCTCCCTCAGAACACCTGCAGCTCATGAACCAGAGGCGAGTCCCAGACTATGCACCAGGTTACAGATGTTTGGGGGAATCACCATGGACTGCACACATACCCACCCTTAAAATAGGGCCTGGACGAAAGGCAACTCCACTTGTATAGACTGGGACTCAAATGAGGGGTGAGTGTCCTAGAGGCACTTGAGGTAGTTATTCCAGAAAGACTTGTGAATCCTAGGTCTTAAAAGAAAGAACAAAACCTATGTCCACCACAGCCCTCTCTCACTCCACACTTATATTTTCTTGTCCAGAGTTATGCCATTGACCCTCCAATGTCTGAAGCTTAGGGTCAAAAAAGAATGCAGATTCTGTAGAGGGCCTAGGAGGGACAAAAGGTGGGACAGGGCCCAGGGCAGGGAACCAGAAGAGGTGAGGAGGCAGTGGAGGGCACAAATATCCATGTGGATGGACCAGTCAATAGCCCGACCCCTCAGATCCTACATCATCTCATTTTAGGGTCCTGTCCTCCTATTCCAGGGCAGTTACTGCCACACTCCAGGGCTTATAACCAGGAACACTTCTGACATCAGGATCAGCACAGTGTGACATTCCACCCTTTGGCCTCATCCCTGATTCTTCTGATTTAAAGTCCCCTTAATAATTCTTAAATCCAGGTCATTCATCTTTCCACTTACCCTTCATCTATCCACCTAGCTCCTGTCTTCATTTCCTCCCTCTCCAAGGTAGATTTCATGGTCTGTCAGGTAACCAACATTTAAAAAGTTCCACTACAAATAGGCCCCATCTAATCCCCTAATCCTTCCTGTCTGGCAAAATCCCATCTCTCTGCCTTTTCCAGAAATGGCTTCCTATAGGTAACTGATCACTATTGGTTAAATCTCACAGTCAAATCTACTGGTGCCATGATAAATTCAGCCCCAGCACTAGCTGGAAAACCTTGGCTCATTCCACAAATAATGACCCCATGCTTACCAACACGTGAGGAAAACAAATGGGGCTTAGGTCACTGTTTCCTTAGTCCCTTCTCTCTGATGCTACTCAACTTTGTTTCAAATCTCCTTCACTTTCCTCAAACTTAGGCCATCTCCACTTGCTCAGCAGATGTACTGGACCACCATTCACAGATGAGCTAGAAGTCAAGAGATAGGAACTTTCCATCAAAAAACCTTCACAAAAACGCTATCCCTTTCCTTCTTTCCTGTTATATGAACAGGGGTTTCCTTCCTAACCTCAATGGAATTACACATCCTGAAATGTCCTTATTGTGAGAGCTAAACCCTCGTCTTGATGGACTGAGCCCCCTTGCCAGGTATCCTCTCATCCCCTCCCTCTCCTTATGAGGCAACCCAACTTCTTTTATCGTTTTAAGGTTTCTATTACAGAAATGTTTAAACATGATGAGAGCAGTGTAAATTCCCATGCACCCCTCACCCCACTTTCAGAGTTATCATCTGGCACGTGTGATATGGCCCATCTCCTACACTATGGTTAAAGGGCAAAAGCCCATCAGAACATCCTGCCACCCGTCTCTCAGATGTATGTTTTGTGCCTGTGTCACAGCTCTCACAATTCTTTGACAGTTACACCTGTGGAACACACTGACCCACAATAGATGGACACAGCCATCGGGACCAAAACCACTGAGCTTTAGAGGCTTTGGCCATCAGTTCTGCTTGACCCTGTAGTCAAGCCTGAGGAGTCACCCGAGTGAACTCTTCCCTCAACCCCACACAGAAAGGGATCTTCCTGAGCAAATGTTGCAGTCCCTTAATCACACAGTGACTGCAGCACACAGAGAGTACAGAAGTAGAAAGCTGTACATGTTTATAAGGACTTGACACCACTATAGAAGTGTTTTCAAATATTTAGATTTTTTTCTGTCACATTTAAAATGAGCTATTGTACTTTGAGTTAAACATAGTAGATCAAACACACATGTTTATCTCCTCTCCTTCCCAAAATGCCATTAAGAGAAAAAGATTAGGTGAAAAGATGCTCACCATCAATGAAATGCAAATCAAACCCACTATGAGATAGTACTTCTCACACAGGATGGCTAGAATCAAAAAGTCAGATAATAACAAGTGTTGGTGAAAATTTGGAGAACTTGGAACCCTCATACACTGTTGGTGGGAATGAAAAATGGTGCAGATGCTTTGGAAAATAGTCTGGCCGTTCCTCAAAATGTTAAAACATAAAGTTACCATGTGACCTAGCATATACTCAAGAGAAATGAAAACATATGTCCACACAAAAGCTTGTAAAATGTTCATAGCAGTACTGTTCATAATAGTCAAAAGGTGGAAACAACCTAAATGTCCATCAACTGATGAATAGGTAAATGAAATGTGGTATATCCATACAATGTAATTTTTTTTGGCAATAAACACACAACAACACGGATGAGACTTGAAAACATTATTCTAAGTGAAAGAAGCCAGTCACAAAAAACCACATATGATTTCATTCATGGGAAATGTCCAGAATAGGGAAATCTAGAGAGATGGAAAGTAGATTAATGGTTGCTTAGGGCTGGGGGTATGAGGGGAGAAGGAGATGATATCTAAAGGTTATGGGGTTTCTTTTTGAAGTCATGAAAATGTTTTAAGATTGACTGTGCTGACGGTTACACATGTCTGTGAATATACTAAAAATCATGGAATTATACACTTCAAATGGGTGAATTGTATGGTAGGTGAACTACATTTTCATAAATCTGGTAAAACAAAGGATTTAAAAAGAATAAGCACTTGAGGATGACAAGAAGGAGAGAGGACAGGACAAAAGACGTCAACCCATTTTTGAGGATGGATATTTGGTGGAGTGGTAACTGACTGGCAGAGCAGATGAAGTGCCCGCAAACCAACTCATACCACAAAGCCCAGAAGACAGATGACTTGGTGACACCAGATAAGAAGTTAAGGGTTCCATGCTGTAAACACGTCAAATGTTTTGTTTTATTTTGTGCATAATTTTCTAAAATCTTGTTTTGCGGGGGAGGTGCTCTTTTCCAATATTGTGTAGACCCTGTTAAAATGTTAGCACGCTTCACATGTGCAAAGAGGATCCCAGGTTTCTTGCCTGGGACAGAACCTGAGACAACTGTTGTAAAGTTGGCATTGCACACTTCTGGGGTCTGGCTATGGTGGTGGTGGTAGCTGCAGGAACGAAAGCCAGAAATCCCAAAGTTTAGGTAAAATTCAGAACAACAGCCAATGGTCCATTTTTTAAACGTATTTATTTGAAAATAAACTTATGGAAAAGATGCATGGATGGTAAGCCACCATATACTCTTTGTCCAGATTTACCTATTAAAATTTTGACTCATTTTTGATCTCTCTCTTCTGTCTTCATCTATTTCTGTCTCCTTCCCTCTCTCACCTTTCTTTCTCTATATGAACACACATACACACACACACACACACACACACAAATATGCATACATTCCTGAATATTTGAGAATACATTCCGTGCATCATGCACTTTCTCCTTGAATATTTCATTGTGTTTTCCTTAAAAAATAATATTCTCTAACATACAGCACAGTAATCTCTCTCAGTAAATTTAAAATTGGTATAAAACTTTTTAACTAATCTTTCATTCCTATTCTGGTTTTGTCAGTTTACTGAATAATGTTCTTTGTGGCTTTTTTTTTAAAGCTATGTTACAGTATTCCACCCAGAATCACAATACTGCATTTAGTTGTCATGTGTATTTAGTCTCCTTTAATCTGGATTAGTTTCTCAGTCTTTCTTTTTTATGACAAGGCCATTTTTGAAGAATATATTCAATGTGTCATTCTTATAACCCCTTCTCATCTGGAAATTCTTTTGGTGGAGCTTATCTCACTCAGACTTTAAAGGATGTTTTTTTACAATTGTGAGTCCTAGGAACCTTAGTGGCAGCCAGGACCAGATTTGCTATCAAAAAGCAATGCCAGATATGCAAAAATATGTGGAGAGACTTTTCCAAACAGAGACACCTCTTGCAATTGAGGGAGGGTCTGTGAGAAGGGTGGGCTTGAAGTGTACCTTCCTGACGGGTGGAGACGATCATGAAGCTGTGGATGGAGAAGATGGGGAAAGAAAGGACCTGTCATTACTGGTAAACCCTCTCACATGGGAGGGAAAGGACTAGGTGTCTGTGTCCAAGACTGATCCATCAGACTCAGCGAGGGAATGTGGGCAGGCAGAGGGAGGACATGACGCAGAGCTTCATTTCAGCAGCTTATCACTAAATAATGAATCTGTAAAAGTTATAAGTATTAAATGACTAGGTAGCATGGGGAAATGAAATAAATACATATACACCATCAACGAAAATGACACTATTATTTAAAAAGGTATAAAGATGCCAATGGGAATTTTGGTGAAAAGATAGAAAGTATAGAGGAAAAAAATCATAGAACTTTTAATGGAAGACGTAATGCAAAGCGTTCCTGGACCTAATTCCAACACGTGTATGTGGAGGCTTCCCCACACCAACAAGCAGTTCTTGGACGCCAGCACGGTGTCTGGGAATTCAACTCAATTCTGACACCTGTCTACTCAGAGAGAGAATCAGATTCCACAGGTAAAGGCTCAGTGCCACAAGACCACCCTCCACTTCAGACACCAGCTGCAAGCCCAGGTGGTTACCTGGGCTTCTAAGTGGCTCAAACTGGAGGTTTCAATGACCCCCTCCAACTCAAGATGCCAATCTCAAGTTCAGGTTGTTACGTGTACTTATGACCGACCAGCTACAAATCAGAGTTTCCCAGGACCCCCTCCTCAGCTTTGATTAATTCACTAAAACAGCTCACAGAACTCAGGGAAACACTCACCTACGTTTACCAGTTTATTAAAGGATACGATAAAGGATACAGAGGAATATCCAGATGGAAGAGACACACAGGGCAAGGTACGAGGCATGCAGAGCTTCCAGGCCCAATCAGTATGCCACTCTGCCAGCATCTCCGTGTGTTAACCCAGCCAGAAGTTCTCCAAAAAAGGGCCAACGAATTGTCCTTTTGGGTCTTTAATGGGGTTTCATTACGTCGTCCTGACTAAGTCATTGGCCATTGGTAACTGATTGAATCTCAAGCCCTCCTCCCCTCCCCGGAAATCACGATGGGACTGAAAGTTCCAATCCTCCTATCACATGGCTGGTTCTTTTGGCAACCAGTCCCCCACTCTTGGATGGGGTCCAAAAGTCAACTTCATTAGCATAAATAAGAAATTCCAAGGGTTTGGGGAACTGTGAACCAGCAACTGAAGACTGAGACCACATATTTATGAGAAATATATTTTGGTCACCTGAATGACCAAATGTGTATTTCTTATTAATTAATCACGATGCAGTCTGTCCCCTGGTCTTCGAACACAGATTGCTTACGGCAAAATAATCACAAAAATCAAAATATACAGGCACATTACTAGAATCTCATTCAGTCATTAGTAACTATCTAGTCGATGATCATATCATAGGAAAATGTCTCCCAGGGCGAGCCCACTCAGGTTTGCTGGCTTCCATTCGATGCTGTCAGGTTCCAAAGGCAGGAGTGGTGTCAATAATATATGGCTTCACCCTTTCAGGCATCTTGTATAATTGAGCTAAGAGACAATTCTGGCTCTTGCTGAGCCTCTTTTGAGGTGTTAATGTAATGTTGGATTTTCCCAGTTACGCAACCCATTTATTCATTCCTTTACCCATAGCTACCATTTTTCTTTCTCTCCAGTTATACCCAAACTTTTCCACCTTTGGAAAATATAAGGTTTTCCTTGCACTCGTGTAGATTGTAGGCAGCAATACTAGTCTAGCAAGTGTCTCTCCCTAAGTCCACTTCTATTCAGATAGGGTAAAGTTAGATGGATGCAGAACTAGTGGGCTATCTTTACCATCAGGCATTATAGCTGCTTTCACTGTTAGCCCAAATTTTGCCCAGTGGGCTGAAAACACATCCTGCCCCATCAGGCCCCCAGGAATTGTGACATAAAGGTAGAAAAGAAAAAAGTTGAGATGATGAGGGGAAGAAAGAATACCAGCACGTTCCCCACTCCCTCTTCCCTAGAATCACCAGAAGAACAGACAAATCTATCCACTGGGGACACTCTTTCAGCCCCACTCATGTTCATGCTGAGTGTGAGCACATACTTGTGAAGGCATGTAAGCCCGCCCTTCATGCCTTTATATCCCCCCATTTTAGACAACCAATATTTTAATTGCCTGTTTCAATTCTCTATAAAATTACTACCCTGAGGAGGATATGTCTCTGCACATTGTTGGACATTATGGGCTGTAAATTGCATTCCTTGGTCTGAAGAAATGACAGTCAGCCATTCAAATTGGTGCACTATCTTCTCTTCCAGTTCTTTTATAACGCTCTGAGCATTTGTATCTACAACTGGGTAAGCAAAGCCCAGTCCAGAGTCAGTGTCTATTCCTGTTAGGGCCCATTTATAGCCCCCCAAGACTACCAGCATCAGTCTCATTTGCGAGCTATGTTCAGGGCCTTCCTACCAAAGAATCTGCCACAGAGCCATCTGCAATCTCCATCTATCTTCTTGGCAGGCAGAACAGTTCTTATTGGCATTTGTGCCTCAGAGGGTGCAATAGGACTCTGTCTAAATTCAACCCATTTCTGCATTGCTGCAGTGCCCCCATGTCCACTCATTCCAGGGACCCAGGTGTGCACCTCAAGTGGACACACAGGGCTATCTGTTTGTGGATCCCAATCACCTTCCAGATCTGGAAGAGAGTTCGTCTGATGGGCATCAACACGTGCTAGCTTAACACACCTCTCAAAGTTCCACAGGGCCATGCCCCATTCAGGCATCCCTTTAATAGGCCAAGTTTCCATTGCCCTTCTACCTGATCATATGGCCAAACCATTGGCTACTGCCCATGCATCAGTAAAAAACCAAACACAGGGGCTTTTACCACTGTTCAATTCTTCCTCCTGGGAAAAGAGCATGCAATTTAGCCCACTGAGCTGATTTGTTTTTTTACTGTGTTGGATCAGAATGGTGACCTTCCAAACAGGACATTGTCCGCTCACCATGGAACTGCCATCTACAAGCCAAGTAGCTCTTTGTTAGTCAGTCAAGGGCTCTTTACAGGGCACTGTCCAAGTGACAATAGAATCAGGCAGCTCCTCATGCAGTTCCAGTGGCAGTCCTAGGGAAAAACAGTTCCCTGCTTGTATTGCCTCCTTACCTTCCCCAGGCAGCATGAACCTGTATAAAGCAGTTGCACTTTATTGTGGAATGTTTCTGGGCACTTCCAGCCCCATTAAGCTGTTTCTCTGACACATCAAAAACACTGTGGGTATTTCAGGTTTCAAGATCATTTTGTGTCCTACAGTCTAAGAGGTGGCTTCAATTAACAATGTCAGATAGCAAGGTAGTAAATGCCCCTCAAATGGAAACTCTCTAGTCCAAAATCCCAGTAGTTGATGCTGGGAGGTGCTCCCAGGCTCTTGCCATAAGCCCCAGTCTATGCCCCACGTACAGCTATCGCACAGAGATTTTGCCCCTACCAGCACTCCAGCTTCTACTCCACACTACGTATGCTCAGGCAATCTTACTGGTTCCCATTTACCATGTCCAATTAATATTGCTTGAAGGGAGAATTTACATGCCTTCTGTTTTACAATACTTGGTAGGGAGAATGTTCCCCAGTGAGATACAACTCCCATCCCCATAATACAATCAAGCAAAACAGATGCAACCACTTCACATAAAGCCTATTCAAACATACCAATTCTCCTACAAACTTTTATGTTAGTTCCATCAACTCCTACATTCTTAACTATAGCCTCTATCAGAACTTCACTCTACAGGTTTTGGTTTCACAATTCTAGGTAAGGGAAGTGTTCCCCGGTCAGACACACTACCCATTCCCATAAAACAGTCAGGTACAGGAGACTTAACTTCTTTACATAACACCTGCTTAAACACTCGAACTTTCATAATCCTATCAAACATTACATTTTTATGTTCTCTCATTCTAATTGTAGTCTGAGTCAGGGCCTTCCCAGTGGCTTTTGGTATGAAGTTCATGGGCCTCCTGTATCAAGGAGTCCTGGGAACGTCTCTTCTCCACCCCTTGACCATTGTACCCGCTTTTGTGCAAAAGGCTTTGGATCCCCAGCAAGGGGTCAAGCCAAGGGACCCTGGGTCTTGGTCAATCTTCAACTTGATTAATCTTCCTAACCATTTCCCCAAGGGATATGTGGTTAGGTTTCTGGTTGTAGTCTTTCCCTTCTGTTTTAAATTCCCCCAAACTGGGGTAAATAGAGCAGACTTGTTTGGGGCCTTTTGATATTGGGAGACCAACAAGGAGCCCCACTGGTCTAACCCATCTCTGTTAGTGCTGCATTAACACCTTTGTTTCAACTCCATCAATGGCATTTTATTCATGCCATGTTTCAATAACCATCTGAAGACTTCCACTCTGCTGGGTCGACTCCCTTGACTCTCCCTATTTTATTAATTACTTTAATGTTCTTGGAATTAGTAGGACCCACATGGGGAAGCTGAGATAGCAAATCTGATCAGCCTTCTCGAACTATTGTTCAATTTTGTAGTAGTAAAGTTACATAGGGTGCCCATGCAACAGGGCCCCCTTAATCACTGCATTTATCATCACCTGGGTAATGGACACATTCAGCAGGTGAATGTCCCAGTCCTCATAAAGCTGGTCCCACATGGCCTGCATATGAAGCATATCAGCTGCTTCATCTGGGGGTTCCATTTGGCATTTATAGGGAGAGTTGGACAGTCCTCTTTCTCAGTATAACATGCTTTACAGTGGCTTTTATCCAGTCCACCAGGCTGGCTGTTCCCTTAGGAATAACCTTCTATGTGTCTGGATCACATACAGCCAACTGTAGATTGTTCAATAGTGAGTTGCAGTTTCTGCATTAACCCAAACATACTCTTCCAGTCTGCAGCATTCAAAACCAAAGACACGGCCCCCAAATTGGTTACTCTCACGATCCATTTTGATAAAGGCTCTTCAGGAAGTTGATGATACCAACCCACAAAATGAGTCAGTTCCTTCACACTACATCCCCAGGTTCCAGTTGTTTCTTGGTTTTGCCCTCCCCTACATGAATGACCTTCTTGGTGACCACAGGTCTTAGAGGTACTCTCGGTTGCCCTTGCATAATTTTTCCTTTTCTAGGAGGCTTTGAGGCTAATGGCTGAAGCTCAGATCCACCCAGATCTGAGAGCTTGGTTCAGCATCAAGTCCTGACCCAAAGCATTCTTTTACTTTCATTTTGGCTATTACAGGTAGCAATAACCAGGAAATCGTCTATTTAGCATGCTTTTTAGTATTTTGCATTTCCTTACACATCCAAGGAGTCAGCTCCTCAGGAATCAGGTCAACTACCATTTCTAAATTCCACTGTAACTGGTGGACTCCCCCCCAGAATCCCACAGACAGTGATTCTCTAGTCCTGGATTGGGTTATTTAGAGAGTTTGCGATTTCTGTAGGAGAACAGTGTACCCCAGTACTCCAAATCTGGGCACTTCAAGCCCTTTGGAGGAAGCTCTAAGTCTCTTCATGGAGACAAGTGGGAACAGCAAATTCAGTGGGAACAGCAAATTCAGCCCCATCCTGAGTGCCTCACCTGTGGGCAAGGAAGGACTGGGGACTCTGAGACAATCGCCCTCTGGTATCAACCATGAGCTTGCTGAGGATGTTCAGAGAAGTGAGGGTGCCAGACAGACTCTTCTGCCTGTCACACATGGCACCACAGGCAAAACAAGTCAGAGACAGACTCAACTAGGCAACAGATGTACACCAAAGCTGCCTGCAAGGCAAGCTGGGGCTGGACATGTGCCAAAGGATAAGAGTGTGAGTTCCAGGAATGGAGTAGAAAAGCAACAGGGCAGAAAGGTGGAGAAGTCAGAACCTTTCTCCGTGCTCAATGTGTCCAGGGAGATATTCAGGGCTGAGGAGCTCAATGCTCTTCAATCAAGAACTGGAGACATCTTGACAACCGGCAAGTTGGGAAGCCCCCAAATGTTAAACGCAAATGAGATTAAAGTAGAAACTGCTGTGACCACTGAAAGCCTCCCACCGGAAAGACTAGTTCCCCAAGATCCTAAATCATCAGTCCTTAAAGAACAGCTGTTTGGTGAGTTAAAGTCTAAACTGGAGAAGTGGGAGCAAAGCCAGATCCAAGGCCAACCCACTGATGGGTGCCTTGTCTCAGAGAGCTTGACTTACGAGGCCTCACTGACTCATGCTCAGGGTGTCTCACTGGGGACAGGGGAACTTCCCAGGTGCTGCATGTCCATTTGGAGGACAGAGGAATCAGCATGGAGCAGCAGCAGGAGCCTTGGGTCCCTAAGAAAGTCTTAAGGAGGTGCCAGGATAAGAATTTCCCATCAGCTGCAAAGCAGAAGAGCTTGGTGGAGAGAATGCAGGGTTGGCGACATTCCAACCTAGAAGGAAGAGTTTCCCTGCTCAGGACATGGCATTAGAGGAGACGGTTGGGAGCAAGTCTTCCCAGACCCCATCACAGAAGGGACAGTCTCCTCCTGAAAACCTTTTCAGAAAAAAAAAGAATCATTTTTTGCAATGAATTCATCCTGGGATAAAATGCAAAAGGCAAGAGAATTTCAAGGAAAACGGCACCCCTATTTCATCTGTGCAGAGCAAAGGCCTAGTTAAAAGGAGAGCTGCTTTTACCAGGATGACTGAAGCTGAGAAGATCATGACAGACACTGTGAAGTTCCCAGAGGAGAAACCGGGGCTTCTAAAAGGTGACCCATCCCCTGGAGCTCTTTTTGAAAAATATAGAATTATATATAGAAATAGATATTGGCCTTGTGGCCTCTCAGCTCCTGTCTCCCAACAGGAGGCCTAGCCTGAGAAGATGCTTAGAGGCCTGGGGGAAGGGGATGCTGTGCCTGCTGAACACAGGCCCCCTTTGCCATGCACACTCAACAGAATTCTACCCAGCTGACCACAGTAATTAACGGAGTAACAATATTGACATCTTGAGGCTCCACCTTGCACTGGCTACCTGGCCTTGCACAAGTCACCTAAGTCTCACATCTCATCTATTATGTATGGAGATACTAATAATGTACCAATAGGGTTGGCCCTGAGAACTGGAATGAACGAGTAAAGGGCTGTGAACAGTGTTAAGGGCTAATGTTCAGGAATGGGCAGGAGGCCCTGATGCAGTTACCACATGGACCATGCCAGCCTCCAGGGAGCCCGATGCCTTGGAAGTGCCTGCACAGGTCAGAAGGACAGTAACACATCAAGGTGGCAGTGCATACATAAATTAAGAAGTCATCATCTCTGATTCTCTGCAGGACAAGTGACTATAAGAAGGATGTTCACAATCTGCTGGTTGTTTTCAGAAGAGCCAACAAAAGTTTTAACTTCCCCTGGGACCTATCAGTGAGTCTAATAGGAATAGTTTCTGGGAACCCCAGGTAAAACCCCATAAAGGCATTAATGTCAGTGGACAGAGACGGTAGAGGCAGAACTGTTTGTCATGCCCTGCAAGATCCAGGATGGCAGGACATGAGGCTCTCCAGAACAAAGGACGGTAGGCTTTTTATAGGGCAGAATATATCAGGCAACTGCCTTCAGTTGCAGGTATTGATACAGTCATGCTTGTATTGAGGGCCCACTATGTGTCCAGATTCTGTGTTAATTAGGAACTGTAACTGTGGTTATCATAGTAAGGGGTGGAAGAGAATCCTTTTTGTTACTGTTCCCTTATTAGGAATTATTATTTAGCAAATAGAAAGATGGAAAAGTAGAGGGAAGAACTTTATGACTTCTACCTTCAAACAATTACTGTTAACGTTTTGATGCATCTCTTTCCAGATTTTGCTATGCCTATTTTTACATTGTTTAAATAATATGTACTTTAAAAGAAAAACACACTATCATAAACATTTTTGTTATTATAGTCTTTCATAAATAACATTTTCAATGATAACATCCTATTAAGTGGTAGAATATTAAATTCTACTTTTTCTTAACATTTGGGTAGTTTCTAATTTTTTGAAATTTTAATATTTTGCTCCCCATGTTTGATCATAATTGTACTTGCTTATAAACGGCCCTATTCCAAATAGCATAGGACTTTTCCTAAATGGCTGATTAACCTAGGGTTCTGCCCTAGGCCAATTGGCTTTTCTCTTTCTCCAGCCTCCTTACATGAGTTATCCCCTCATGTGGTTAGCTATTTCAGTGCTAGATTTTCCTAAGTTTCAGGCCAATGAAACCAACTGCTTGCTAAACATCCTCAAGGTACAATCTTCCAAACTTAACCCATTGTCTTCCTCTGCCCCCAACCTTCTTTTACTCTTATATTCCCAGTATCAATTAGTAGCACCTGGACACCCAAGCAAGAAACACAAGAGCCATCCTATACTCCTTTCTCTTCATTTTCTCCATAGCTAGTCAGCTACTAGGTGATGAAATGGAAAAATATGCTGGGCAGAGAAATCCTAGGGTTCTCATAGTCTATTCCATTCCTGCCAAATAGACTGTAAGATTCTTGAGGTCATAAGCTGTATTGTTGAAATTAACTTTTAATCATATTAGTAATATATGTTCACATTATCTGAGCCAAAGTTAAAACATTCCCATTAAGACTAAATATCCCATTCCACATGAAATTTTTAATTTATTTACTTACTTGCTATTTATATCAATACAGACTCCTGGTTTCCTACTTGATTAAATTCAGTCTGTTACTATCAATATTTATTTTGGTGCCCAAATTGTCACAGCTTGAGCTAGTTACTTTAATCTGCCTTCTGCATTCTTCTGATTTTTAGCATTTCTTACTTTCTGACACAATAGGATGTTTCAAGCTCTTCATATACTTTTCCCTGCACCAGCCCTAGCTTCAGCTATTTCTCCAAGTAGCCCTGATTCCTTTAATGGAGAATGGTATTTAGAAGCCAAGATCAGGGTGCTAGATGTGCTCATTATTATTGGGATGTTGCTTCTTCTAGGTCCAATCAGTGGACAAAGCTAGAAAATATGTATACATACATACATATATATATATATATATATATATATACACATATATATACATACATACATACACACACACATACACGTGCTTTCACACATTTAATCAATTATTTCTCTATACAGCAATGTTGAAAATTGTGAGTTCACACTAGTCCAGTTGCAATCCAACACTGTAGGGTTTATTCTAGTTTTCTTCCTTCCCATGTTTGCAATTTCTTTCTCCAACAATGAGAAATATGGTTCCATTATCCTTAATATGTTTGCATAATCAATCTGTATATAAGAAATCTCTCATCACTACCACCGTCCCCTCCGTGTGTGGCTGTCCTCTTCGACCACTTGTGCTTAGACAACTTGCCAGGGCGCTGTATTATGTAGACACCACCACTTGCACCAGGCAGCCAGTCTATGCCAAGGTCCTCTTTACCCACTTGGGCTCTGACACTCTGTTCTGGGACAATGCAACACCTCTCTATCCACCCCCTTTATCTCCCTTTTGTGTGGATGCCTATTATTCTTGGCTCACCTAAGGGCTGGAAGAATGAATTATTCAGGAAAGGAAAAGAAAGAGAAATACTATATCCCACCACCCCAGCTTTAATGAGGCATAACTCACATGCAAAACACTGCACATATTTAAAATGTACAACTTAATGAATTTTGATAATGAAATAATCACAATCAAGATAACAAACACATTCATTTTGAGTTTTTTGAAATTAAACTTTTACTTTGAGATAAGTGTAGATTTGCATGCAGTTGTAAGAAATAGGAGAGAGATCTCATGTACACTTTATCATTTTCCCTCAATCATAACATCTTACAATACAATACTATAATACCACAGCCAAGATATTGACAGTGATATAGTTGAGACACAGAATATTTCTATCACCACAAGTATCCCTCACGTTGCCATTTTATAGACACACTCACTTTCTTCCTGCCCCTACTCTCCCAATCTGTTTTCTATTTTTATAATTTTGCCATTTCAATAATATTTTATATAAATGGAATCATATACTATACAACTTGATGGAATTGGCTGTTTTTACTCAGCTTAATTCTCTGGAGACTCTTCTAGGCTGTCATGTATATCAATAGTTCATTGTTTTTTATTGCTGAGTAGTATTCCGTGGGATAGATGTACTACAGTTTAACTGTCAGTTGAATAACAGCTGTGTTGTTTCCAGTTTTGGCTGTTACAATGAAAGCTTCTATGAACATGTGTGTGTAGTTTTTTGTGTGAACATAGGTCTTCATTTCTTTGTGATAAATGTCCAGAAATGTAATCACTGAGTGGTATGGTAGTTGCATGGTTAGTTTTTTAAGAATCTGTGAAACTGTGGCTGTACCATTTTAAATTTCCATCAGCATTATATGAGTAATCCAATTTCTCCTCATCCTTGCCAGCGTTTGGTATTGTCATTATTTAAACTTTTTGAACGATTATAGTGATATCTCATTGTGGCTTTAACTTGCATTTCCTGAATGACTGACAATGGCGAACATTTTCACATGCTTATTTGCCATCTGTATATCTTCTTGGGTGCAATGTCTCTTCCTGTTTTTGCTCATGTTCTAATTAGGCTGTTTGCTTTCTTACTGTTGAGTTGCCAGAGTTCTTTATATAATGTTGATACCAGCCCTATATTGGATATGTGGTTTGCAAATATTTTCTCCTAGTCTATCCACCTGTCTTTTCACCCTCTTAACAGGGTCTTTTGCAGAGCAATAGTTTTAAGGTTTGATGAAGTTCAATATACCAGTTTTTCCTTTTACGTTCATAGTTTTGGTGTCACATCCAAAGACTCTTTGCCAAGTCTTAGAACTTGAAGACTTTCTCCTGTTTTTTTTCTAAAAGTTTTTTGTTAAAGGTATGCTTTTTGATGAGGAAGACTTCTCTGTGTGCTTCTGCCACAACATGGCTTGATGAGCAGTGTGTAGGTCTGTTTCCAGGATCCAAACTAGCGAACCCTCAGCCGCCAAAGTGGAGTGCACGAACTTAATCACTTGGCTATGGGGCTGGCCCCCATAAAAGTTTTATAGTTTTATGTTTTACAGTTAAGTCTGTGGTCCATTTTGAGTTAATTTCTGTGTAAGGTGTGAGACTTATGCTGAGGTTCATTTCTTTCTTTTCTTTCTTTCTTTCTTTCTTTCGGCTTATGGATGTACACTTGCTCAAGCACTATTTATTGAAAGGTTATCTTTACTCCATTGAATTGTTTTTATACTATGTTAAGAATTCATTGAACACATTTGTGTGAGTCTATTTGTGGGTTCTCCATTCTGTTCCATTGGAGTTTGTATTCTATCTCTCAGTTAGCACCACATAATCTTGATTACTGTAGGTACAGTAAGCTAAGTCTTAAAATTAGGTAGACTGATTTTTCCCACTATATACTTCTTTTGGAAAATTGTTTTAGCTATCCCAATTCCTTTCTTTTTCCATAAAAATTGTGGAAAATCTTGTCTACAAAAAATCTGCTGGGATTTTCATAGCGATTGTGTTAAATGTGTATATCAATTTGGGGAGAACTGACAACTTTAGTATGTTGATTCTTCCAACTCATGCACATGGTATAGCTCAACATTTATTTAGGTCTTCTTGAATTTCTTTCATCACATTGTGTAGTTATCAGCATACAAGTCCTGTACATGTTTTGTGAGATTACAGCTAAGTATTTTATTTTATTTTTTTATTGAGTTAATGATAGGTTACAATCTTGTGAAATTTCAGTTGTACATTAATGTTTGTCAGTCATGTTGTAGGTGCACCACTTCACCCTTTGTGCCCACCCCCCACCCCACCTTTCTCCTGGTATCCGCTAAACTGTTCTTATTCCATAATTTTAAATTCCTCATATGAGTGGAGTCATACACAGATTATTCTTCTCTCGCTGGCTTATTTCACTTAACATAATTCCCTCAAGCTTCATCCATGTTATTGCAAATGGAATGATTTTGTTCTGTTTTGCAGCAGAGTAGTATTCCATTGTATATATGTACCACATCTTCTTTATCCATTCGTCTGTTGATGGGCACTTAGGTTGCTTCCATGTCTTGGCTATTGTAAACAATGCAGCAATAAACATTGGGGTGCATAGGACTTTTGGGATTGCTGACTTCAAGCTCTTTGGATAAATACCCAGTAGTGGGATGGCTGGGTCGTATGGTAGTTCTATTTTTAATTTTTTGAGGAATCTCCATACTGTTTTCCATAGTGGCTGCACCAGTTTGCATTCCCACCAGCAGTGTATGAGGGTTCCTTTTTCTCTGCAACCTCTCCAACATTTGTTACTATTTGTTTTAGTTATTTTTGTCATTCTAATGGGTGTAAGGTGATATCTTAGTGTAGTTTTGATTTGCATTTCCCTGATGATCAGCGATGATGAGCATCTTTTCAGGTGCCTATTGGCCATCAGTATATCTTCTTTGGAGAAATATCTGTTCATGTCTCCAGCCCATTTTTTGATTGGGTTGTTTGATGTTTTGTGGTTGAGTTGCGGGAGTTCTTTATATATTATGGATATTAAACCTTTGTCAGATATATGACTTGCAAATATTTTTTCCCAGTTAGTGGGTTGTTTTTTTGTTTCAATCCTGTTTTCATTTGCCTTGAAGAAGCTCTTTAATCTGATGAAGTCCCATTTGTTTATTCTTTCTATTGTTTCCCTTCTCTGAGAAGGCCTGGTGTCCGAAAAGATCCTTTTAGTACTGATGTCAAAGAGTGTACTGCCTACATTTTCTTCCAGAAGCCTTATGGTGTCAGGTCTCACCTTTAGGTCTTTAATCCATTTTGAGTTTATTTTGGTGAATGGTGAAAAAGAATGGTCAATTTTCATTCTTTTACATGTGGCTTTCCAGTTTTCCCAGCACCATTTGTTGAAAAGACTTTCTTTTCTCCATTGTATGCCCTCAGCTCCTTTGTCAAAGATAAACTGTTCATAGATGTGTGGTTTTATTTCTGGGCTTTCAATTATGTTCCATTGATCTGTGCACCTGTTTTTGTACCAGTACCATGCTGTTTTGATTGCTGTAGCTTTGTAGTATGTTTTGAAGTCAGGGATTGTGATGCCTCCCGTTTTGTTCTTTTTTCTCAGGATTGCTTTAGAAATTCGAGGTCTTTTCTTGCCCCATATGAATTTTAGGATTCTTTGTTCTAATTCTGTAAAGAATGTCATTGGGATTCTGATTGGGATGGCGTTGAATCTGTAGATTGCTTTAGGTAGAATGGACATTTTAACTATGTTTATTCTTCCAATCCATGTACATGGAATGTCTTTCCATCTCCTTATGTCGTCATCCAATTCTCTCAGAAAGGCCTTGTAATTTTCATTATATAGGTCCTTCACTTCCTTAGTTAAACTTACCCCAAGGTATTTTATTCTTTTTGTTGCGATTGTGAATGGTATTGTATTCTTGAGTTCTTTTTCTGTTGGTTCATTACTGTAGTATAGAAATGCTACTGATTTATGCAAATTGATTTTATACCCTGCAACTTTGCTGTAGTTGTTGATTACTTCTAACAGTTTTCCAATGGATTCTTTGGGGTTTTCTATATATAAGATCATGTCATCTGCAAACAGTGAGAGTTTCACTTCTTCCCTCCCCATTTGGATTCCTTTTATTCCTTTTTCTTGCCTGATTGCTCTGGCCAGGACCTCCAGTACTATGTTAAATAAGAGTGGTGATAGAGGGCATCCTTGTCTCGTTCCTGTTTTCAGGAGGATGGCGTTCAGTTTTTGCCCATTGAGTATGATGTTGGCTATGGGTTTGTCGTATATGGCCTTTATTATGTTGAGGTAGTTTCCTTCTATGCCCATTTTGTTCAGAGTTTTTATCATAAATGGCTGTTGGATCTTGTCAAATGCCTTCTCTGCATCTATTGAGATGATCATGTGGTTTTTATTCCTCAGTTTGTTGATGTGGTGTATCACGTTGATTGATTTGCGGATGTTGAACCATCCCTGTGTCCCTGGGATGAATCTCAGCTGATCATGATGTATGATTCTTTTGATGAATTGCTGAATTCTGGTTGCCAAAATTTTGTTGAGAATTTTTGCATTTATGTTCATCAGTGATATTGGCCTGTAGTTCTCTTTTTTCGTGGTGTCCTTGTCAGGTTTTGGTATCAGCGTGATGTTGGCCTCATAGAATGTGTTAGGAAGTGTTCCGTCTTCCCTAATTTTTTGGAATAGCTTGAAGAGGATAGGTATTAAATACTCTCTGAAAGTTTGGTAGAATTCCCCAGGAAAGCCATCTGGTCCTGGGGTTTTATTCTTTGGGATGTTTTTGATTGCTGTTTCAATCTCTTTCCTTGTGATTGGTCTGTTCAAATTGTCTGCCTCTTCTTGAGTGAGCTTTGGGAGATTGTAGGAGCCCAAGAATTTATCCATTTCCTCTAGGTTATCCATTCTGTTGGCATATAGTTTTTTGTAGTATTCTCTTATAATATGTTGTATTTCTGCAGAGTCTGATGTTATTTCTCCTCGCTCATTTCTGATTTTGTTTATTTGAGCTTTCTCCCTTTTTTTCTTTGTAAGTCTGGCTAGTGGTTTGTCAATTTTATTTATCTTCTCAAAAAACCAGCTCTTTGTCTCATTGATCCTTTCTACTGCATTTTTCGTTTCAATAGTATTTATTTCTGCTCTGATTTTTATTATTTCTCTCCTTCTGCTGACTTTGGGCTTCATTTGTTCTTTTTTCTCTAGTTCAGTTAGGTGTGCTTTAAGGTTGCTTATTTGAGATTTTTCTTGTTTGTTAAGATGTGCCTGTATTGCGATGAATTTTCCACTTAATACAGCTTTTGCTGTATCGCATATGAGTTGGTATGGCATGCTATCATTTTCATTTGTTTCCAGGTATTTTTTTATTTCTTCTTTAATTTCTTCAATGATCCATTGCTTGTTCAGTAGTGTGTTGTTTAGTCTCCACATCTTTGTGCCTTTCTCAGCTTTTTTCTTGTAATTAATTTCTAGCCTTATAGCACTATAATCTGAGAAGATGCTTGTTATTATTTCAATTTTTTTAAATTTGTACAGGCTTGCCTTGTTTCCCAACATATGGTCTATCCTAGAGAATGTTCCATGTGCACTTGAGAAGAATGTGTATTCAGCTCCTTCAGGGTGGAGTGATCTATATATGTCTATTAAGTCCAGTTGTTTTAGTTTTTCATTTAGCTCCACTATTTCCTTGTTGATTTTCTGTCTGGATGATCTGTCCATTGATGTGAGTGGGGTGTTGAGGTCCCCTACTATTATTGTGTTGTCTTTAACATCTTCATTTAGGTCTGTTAATTGTTGCTTTATGAATCTTGGTGCTCCTGTGTTGGGTGCATAGGTATTTATAAGCGTTATTTCTTCTTGATGAAGTGTCCCTTTGATCATTATATATTGTCCCTCTGTGTCTCTCTTTACCTGTCTTATTTGGAAATCCACTTGGTCTGATATGAGAATTGCAACACCTCCCTTTTTTTCCTTGCTATTTGCTTGAAGTATTGTCCTCCACCCCTTCACCCTGAGTCTGTGTTTGTCCTTGGGGCTGAGGTGTGTTTCCTGGAGGCAACAAATTGTTGGATCATGTTCTTTAATCCATTTTGCTACTCTGTGTCTTTTTATTGGAGAGTTCAATCTGTTCACATTGAGAGTGATTATTGATGCATGTGGACTTAATGCTGTTAATCTGTCGCTCATTATCTTGTTTTCCTGCATTTCTTTTCCTGTTTGCTTTAGACTACCCATTTAATACTGCAATTTCTTATGCTGGGTTTCTTAGATTTTTCCTTATTTATGATTTGTGACTCTGTTCTGTACTTTATTTTAGTGTCTACCTTGAAGTTTGTATTTAGAATCTCGTGTATAATATAGTCTATTCTCTGGTGGTCTCTTACTTACTTGACCAATACTGCTTTAGACCCTTTGCTCTTCCCCTCCTAAATAATTATTTTCATTTTTTATTCCAACTCGTCTTATTAATTGGTAGTTAGAGTGCTAAGATCATCCTTGTTTTGGTAGTTTCCTTACCTTTACCCTAATGCACTAATTGAATATTTGCTATCCTGTTCTGGTTCTATCCATCAGTCTCCCTAGTCTGTGGATTGTGTCCCCTTTCTCCCTTTTTTCTTTTTTCATGTATGAAAGCCTTCTTGAGGATTTCTTGTAATGGAGGGCTTTTAGTTGCAAATTCCATTAACTTTTTTTGTCTGGAAAAGACTTAATTTCTCCCTCATATCTGAAGGAAATTCTTGCTGGATAGAGTATTCTTAGCTGAAGATTTTTATCCTTTAAAGCTTTGAATATGTCACTCCATTCTCTCCTAGCTTGTAGGATTTCTGTAGAGAAATCCTCTGACAGTCTGATAGGGGCTTCTTTATAGGTTATTCTCTTTTTTCTTCTTACTTCCCTGAGTATTCTTTCCTTATCTTTCCTTTTTGCCAACTTTACTATTATGTGCCGTGGGGTAGCTCTTTTTACATTGATAAATCTAGGAGATCTAAAACCCTCCTCTACACACATTTCTCCATCGATCCCTAGATTTGGGAAGTTCTCTTCAATAATTTCATTAAGCACACTTTCTGCTCCATTTTCCTTTTCCATATTCTTGGGAATTCCTGTGATCCTTATGTTCTTACTCCTCACTGAATCCATTATCTCTCAGAGATTTTCCTCATTTTTTTTAATTCTTAGTTCTCTTTCTTCCTCTGTCTGGCGCCATTAAGCCTGTCTGTCTTCGATTATGCTAATTTTCTCCTCTATGTTGTCTACACGGGCATTCAGGGAATCCGTATTCTGTTTTATCTGGTCCATTGTGTTTTTCATCTCAAGTAATTCTGTTTGATTCTTCTTTATGATTTCAATCTCTTTTGTGAAGTAACTCCAGAACTCAGCTTGTTTCTCTATCTTTCTCTCTACCTCATTGAGTTTTTTGATTATAGCTGCTCTGAACTCATCATCACTTAGTTTACCTAATTCCAAGTCCTCAGGACTTAATTCTATGTTTTTATTGTTTTCCTTCTGGTCTGGGGCTTTTATAAATTGCTGGATGGTAGAGGAGCGGTTTTTGTGCATGGTGGTAGAATTCAGTTGCAGTTACAGCCTGTCGCCACTAGATGGGGGTCAAGAGCCACGTGTTATGAGCTCTCCGCCTTGGGGCAAGATGGCTGCGCCCACTGGCTTTGCTGGGGGGGAGGGGCTGTTACTCACAAGCACTGGTCTGCGTTCAGATCAGTTCTGTTCTCTGGTCTCCCAAGGCCCTTGATTTATAGGGTACCTGCGGACGGAAGCTTTCCCCCGTCAGCAGGTCTCCACTGAACCAGCGGCAGGAGTCCTGGATGATCCCCCGGTCGCGCGGCCCCTCCCCCACTCCTTCCTGACCTGTGCCGCAGTGATCGCAGACTCTAGGGGAGGGAGCGATGTTCTCTCCTACCGTCCCAGCGCCTCCGAGGCTGTAAGTAGGGCTTATGATCTCCGCCTTCTTGGTATTGTAGGTCTCTAACGAGCTGGCATTATGTTTATTCTCTGAAATTCAGTTCTTCCAATCTTTTGTTGTATTTTGGAGTGGAGAGAATCCCGGGTCAGCTCACCCCGCCATTTTGTTCCGCTCCCTTTTTAAGTAAGTATTTTATTTTTTAATGATTGTTAGTGATACTGCATTTAAAATTTTGGTGCCTATGTACTTATTGATAGTATATAGCAATATGATAGATTTTACTTTACGTTCTTGGACCTTGCTGAACTCACATATAAGTTAGGAGGTTTTTTTTTTTTTTTTTGTAGATTCCTTGAGGTTTCTATGTAGCCAATCATGTCATCTACAAAAAGATGCAGTTTTAATTCCTCCTTTCTGATCTCTATGCCTTATTGCACTGTCTAGAACTTCCAATATTATGTTGAATAACAGTGGTGAAGGAAGACATCCCTGCCTTGTTCTTAATCTTAGGGTGAAGGCATTCAGTGTTTCACCATAAATATCATGTTAACTTTAGGGTTTTTATAGGCTTTCTTTATCAAGTTGAAGAAGTTCCCCTCTTTTGCTATTTTTCTGAGAGTTTTTTTTTTTTTAATCATGAATGGGTGTTTAAATTTGTCAGAATTTTTCTGCATTAATTTTGCTGTAATTTTTCTCCTTTAGCCTGTTAATAAGGTGGATTACATTGACAGATTTTCTGACTTTGAACTAGCCCTGTATCCCTGGAACAAATGCTACTTAGTTATGGTGTATAATTCTTTTTATACATGGCAGAATTCTGTTTACTAATATTTTTAAAGGATATTTGCATATATAGAATTATGAATACTAATCTGTAGTTTTCTTGATTTTTGTAGTGACATTTTCTTGTTTTGGTGTCAAGGTCACACTTCAGAAAACAAATTGGAAAGTGTCCCCTCATCCTCTATTTTCTGGCAGAGATTTTGTAGACTTGGTGTTAATTCTTCTTTAAACATTTGGTTGAATTCTGCAGTGCAACCATCTGGGTCTGGAGATTTCTTTCTTGGGAGTTTTTAAGTTAAATATTCTTTTCCTATATAGGTACAGAGTTATTCAAATTGTTTATTTCATAGGTCTTTACATGGGAAGAGATGCAGAGGTTTCAAAAGACTGGAAAACAGAACACAAAGTAGAAAAGCAAGCAAGGAAAAAAAGGATGGAGAATGGAAGCTAAAAGGAGGAAAGAAGAAAATGATTTCATAGAATAAGCCTAGAATGGAAAATTTCTGGAAGATGGTATCTTACCTTGGGTTTCTGCATTGAAGGTATAAAGCTCACTGTCAGGTGATGACCTCCCCCAGAAGAGAGTCCAGTAAGCGTTATTCCTGGTTATTTCTGGTGGATTCCAACATGATTCAACATAGCTGGTACTTCAGGTTTACACACTGAGGTGACAGATCATCTTCACCAGCAGCAGCAGCGGCGCTAATATTTATTGAGAATTGACTATGTGCTATCAAGCCAACAGTCATTAGTTTCTTTAATCCTTAAAAGAAATCTTTTGAGCCAGATATCATTATAATTCCAATTTTAAAGATGGGAAATCTGAGATTTAGGGAGGTTACAACTAGTGGACAATGGAGCTTGTATTCAAACCCCAGCAGTTGGACCCCAGAGCTTGTGCCTGTGTCTTGTTCTGTAGTACACTCCACGTTCTTGGACACCTTTTTAAAGTTCTTCCTCCTAAAATTGCTCCCGCTGCTCCCCCCTCCTCCTCCTCTTAATCTTCTGCCTCCCCCTCTTTATGTAGATCCCACACATAGAGTCAGGTTCTATTTTCTAAGTGGTGGATCACTCAATTCTATTTCCTATCACAGAGCAAAGGTATTCACACTGGTCATCTTTCCAGTAGTTACTAATCCAGTGAAATCACTATCAGTCTTCAAAAAGAATTCAAATAGAGGGAAGGGCTCCATCTAGAGTTCCATTTCCAAACAAGTGATTTGTTCCTTCCACGTCGTGGCCTTTCTCCCTTCCTCTCTTCCCCAGAAGCCTCTGCCGTGTCTAAACATGAGGCTTTCTATTGCAGGTTAGGCCCCAAACACAGTGATCAACAGTGGTTTCCTGCAGACATTTGAAGGGCAGCACATTCCTTTTCATCTTCTCTTTTCTAAGCAAAAATATCTCTATTTCAATCTTCATTCCTAGGGAACTGCTCTCCCCTTCTTCCCATAGTCTCTCTTTCTTTCTTCCAGTTACTTACCATCTCAATGCCTTTTCTGTTCATTTTTAAAACAATATAGTCAAAGCTGAGGGGAGGAGGGGCTACTGCCCTGCATTGTGCTCATTTTAATTGGCCCATCCATACGTTCATGTAGAAAAATTTCAACCTGAAAAGTGACAGAGGCAGCTGAAGCCCAGATAAGAGTTTCTCTGATCTTCATCTATACATGAGATTGACACATTTGTACAGAAGACACAGAGTTCTTTACTTTCAAAGTCCAATTTCAAATAAGATAAATCCCTGACCCATAAAAAAAGTGGTTGCTAAAGCCCTTACAAGTGTTTGGGCAAAAAGATGCCAAGAAGAGACTGGCTTCTTGTGGTTATGTATGATCATATCTTTCCAGTTATGAGGTATATTACATTTGCTAGCTGTGTGGTTTTGACTAGTTAATCTCTATGCCACTGAGTTTCCTCATCTATGAAATGAGGATAATAAAAATAACTACCCCACCAGGTTGCCATGTGGAATAAATTATAAATACATCTTAGAACTTCACCCACCATTGGAAGTTTAAATATGTGCAACCTATTATTATCATTCATTTAAAATGCCAGACCTGCTCTTTCTTACTTTAGTAGTATCAATTTGCCACACATACATCTTCCCTCCTTCACAAAGAATGTATTTGTTTAGTACCTAATATGTGCCAGACACTGTGCTAGGTTCTGGAATACAAAAGCAAAGAGATAGAGTCCCTGCCTTCATGGATCTTACAGCCTCATGGGGAGACCAATCAGAAATTAAACAATCATGCAACATCATGTAAATGTCCTGTGATACATTCTATGAAGGGCTCATGAGCTGGTTGATGGTGCCAAGGGAGTTTAAAACATGGGGATTTGGCCTAACCAGGGAGGAGAGGTCTTGCTCTAGCATCCCTCAGGAGCTGATATGGGTGAAGACCAAAAAGGTGAGGAGACAACTCAGCAAAGCAGGGAGGGAGGAGTGTTCCAGGTAGGGGAATCTGGGTGATGACAACAGAGAGAGTGAGGAGGGAGGAATGCGATGCAACAAGAAGAGACAAAATCTCAGAAGGCATAGACTATGCAGAGCACTCTAGGCCAAATCAACTAGTTAAGTCTTTTGAGCAAAGTGGAGCCAGAGAAAAATTTTAAGTTAGGTTTTACCTGCATGTCTAGGGTATTCAGATTTTAGTAGTATTTGAGTTTCCAAAAGATTACTATGAATGAATTACTGTGAATTAATACTGTGACTTAATGAATTACTGCAAATTAATGTAAAGAATAGTTTGGAGGGGGTTAAATAGGATGAGAGACCAGTGAAAGGGCTGTTGCAGTAATCTATGAGAGAGATGACATCAGCATGGACTATATGGATTGTGGGCAAGGTGCAGTGATGAGGACAGATGCGAGTAGCATTTATTCCTAACATTTGGAGATGGTGATTGAAGATGAGGCAGGGAGATCTGGGTGCCATGGATGACTTCATTAATTCTAATGTAACTGAACATTTTTCCTTTCGTTTCCCTCCAGTGCCCAAGAGGCCTAGGTTGATACAGCATGCGGGGTCTTTTATAGAGTTGAAATAATCAGCAGACCTGAAATATTTGAGAAGGCCCACTTAGGCATCCTGATTGGCCCAAATCAAAGAGGAAGTTGACCTTCATCCCTTGTCTTTGTTTTTCCCAGCTGCAGAGGTCAATTTCAGTTGCTCTCTGACTGGAGTAAACACCACTCCCTGTCACCTTATCCCTTTGAGGGTCAGTTCTACTTCTATATTTCCACTGGGACATGATTCTCACTGACAGTAGAAAGTTCGGCATCCAGACTGTGGCTGTGAAATACTTGCTCCTCTCCAGAACTATTAGCACTTCTGGGAAACACGTCCTAGTGCCAACCACTCCCTAGTCCTGAAGGGGCTGTGTTATTTTGGGGGATAGTAAAGGAAATGATATTTTAAAAAACATGAATGGCACTTTCTTTGGGCATCAAAAGGTGTAAGTGATAAAACACTATGGGTCCACCTAGTAGCAAAGTGGTTAACTCTGGTGCACTCAGCTTAGGCGGCCAAGTTCTCAGGTTCGTATCCTGGGTGCAGACCTATACTACTCATCAGCCATGCTGTGGCAGTGACCCACATATAAAGTGGAGGAAAACTGGCATGCATGTTAGCTCAGGGGTGATCTTCCTCAAGCAAAAGAAGAGGAAGATTGGCAACAGATGTTAGCTCAGGGCTAATCTTCCTCAGCAAAAAACTAAACAAAAAATCCAGACTTACTATACTTAAAGACCAGGGAGTAATGGGGGATGGATGCTTCCCAGACTCTCTATGTGTCAGAAAAATACATCTGAGCTCAGTGAAATAATCCAGGACCAAGTGTTCTCCTCAGTGGAATAATTAGACAACAGAGACAGTCAATTTAGAAAAGCTATTTTCTTTGGTCTCTGATTTTGATTTTTTATTACAAACGAAACACAATCCTTAGGCAGATTTAAGAGCACAGGACAAAGACTGCTAGATGTTGAACTGCTGTGAGCAGTGTCCATGTTTTATTCATCTTTGTATCCAAGCACATCCACAGTGCTTGTCATGTGGTAGATACTCAGGGAATGTTGGTGGATAAAGGATTCCTCTATGTTTTCATGTGGTATATCTGTGATATGCGGAGTTAATGTTTTTTGCCCCACTCAGTAGAGAAGGATGCTTCCTATACTCCATATTTATTTTGAACACTTTTCAGCTACAAGGACGTTCTAAAATGAAATAATAAGGAAATCCGTTTTAATACAATTTTACTTATACAGATTGATACACATGCTGACTAGGTACAGATATGGATGATCTCCCTGGAAGATGCTTTTGTAACCTAAATTGCACTAGAATGAGGTTACTGATGGAGAAGGAAGGGAAAGTAAGATCAAACTCATAGCTTAACATGTAGGCAGGATTTATATTTAAAAATGAATTTCAGGTGTTTCTCGTGTACCTGGCACAGGCACTGGAGATTTAACAGTGGTTTGTGATTTGAAGTGACCCAGAACATGGCCCAATGGTCCTTTGAAGCAGTTGGTCTGTTTTCTTGACTGCTGTTCTGTACTTTCCCACCATCAGCTCCCTGTCAGGGCCCCATTCCTTCTGCTCTGTCCTGGTGGACACAGTCCCTTGACCTCCTTCTTGCATTACTCTAGTCTCGACTTTTCCTTGTTGCTAGAATACTCTGTTATTGGTTCTCAAATTGTGGTTCCCAGACCAGCAGCATTTGCATTGCCTGGGAACTTATCAGAAATGAAATCCTTGGGGTTCACCCCAGACCTACTCAAGAAGAAACTCTGGCTGTGGGGTGGGGCCCAGCAATTTTGTTTCAACAAGCGGGTAAGACCCACTGTTGTATGTAGAGCTCAGTGCTGAGCATATCACCCCTTTGGCCAACACCCTTTATTGCCTTCCTGCCAACAACCACGTAAGCGTGTGTATGCGTGTCCTTCTATCTAAGCCCTTCTGCAATCGAGCACCAGATCATGTGTCCCTATCCACCGAGGTGTGTTCCACACTGTCATCCTCATGGGTTACCCGCTCTTCCCTCTGCTCTCCTGCCTCCTCTCTCTGTTAATGTTGGGTCCTCTGCTAGAAATGCCCCCTCTCCTCCCTCTCCTTGTAGAAACCTTACTCATTCTTTAAAGCCCACTTAATAATTAATATTTCTCTAAGGAATTCATACCTGTGCCTTTAAAATCAAATAGTTCTGAAGGGTTTATAAAGAGCCACAACAGGCCCTCCCCCACCTCACAGCCCCAATCCTTCCTATCCCCCCAGTTCCATTCCCCACAGAAACCACTTTAGCCATTTCTATTGTATTTCTTCTTGGTTTTACCTCTATTTATATAACTAATGTGCAAATACTTCTATCTAAAAGTAATGTGCAAATACTTCTATCTAAAAGTAAATTAAAAATATTATCTAGGGGCCAGCCCCGTGGCTGAGTGGTTAAGTTCGCACGCTCTGCTACAGTGGCCCAGGGTTTCGGTGGTTCAGATCCTAGGCGTGGACATGGCACTGCTGGTCAGGCCACGTTGAGCCGCTGTCCTGCATGCCACAACTAGAAGGACCTGCAGCCAAGATATACAGCTATGTACCAAGGGGGATTTGGGGAGATAAAGCAGAAAAAAAAAAAAAAGATTGGCAACAATTCTTTGCTCAGGTGCCAATCTTTAGAAAAAAAAATACTATCTACTAAATTCTTGCCATGGTAGATAAAATTTGAATAGATAAAACAGTAGGTGAGTAAAATCTGGTCAACACTTCATTCCCCTCTTCGGTCTTCTCAATCTCTCCTCAGTTAAATCTTGATTCAGTCCCAGTTTTTCATGGCATTGAAGGTGACCCCTTTGCTTAAATGCTTTCATATGCTGCTCCTCCTCTGCTCCCTCAGAGCTCTGTACCTCTCTTAGTGCATTGTCCCTCCGGCCCTTGTATTGTAGCCCCATTTGTATATGTGTGTCTCCCATCCCCACCAGCTTGTAAGAGCCAGGCAAGTCTAATGTGTCTTTTACTTTCTCTGAATCCTCCCAGGGCAAAGCACAGGGCCTGGGATATAGTACACACTGAGTAAATGTGGCCAATTTAAGCATAAAGTAAAATATTTGCCTCACCTTTGAAGCTTGGTGGTGTGACAACAGTACTAGGAATGAATCTTCCCTTCCCAAAGCAGTTTTCCAACATTATTGTGGGGAATATTAAACTGGAGTCAAGAGACTTGAGCCAGATTGTCTTCTTGGTGACTTATTCTAAGACCTTGAGAAAGACAAATAGAGGCTTTGCTTCCATTTTTCCATCTAAAGTGGTAAAAATACTATCAATGGACAGAGTTGCAGTGAGGACCTAATGCAACAGCACATGTTATCAAATGTAAGGTATTGCATTGATTCCTTATGTTTAAAATGAAAAGGCCACCCATTTTCTGATTACACATAGGGCTATAAGGAACATTAAAAACAGCTTTTAAATAGAAAACTTCATTTTTAGACTATCCACGGGTGTCTTTCTTCCAAGATCAGGCTAAGAGTTTTTCAAGGGAAATAATTGTATTTTCATTATCTGAAATTTGAAGCAAGAAAATTCAAACCTTTACAGCCATTTGTCTATTCTTATTTGACCTTCTGTCTATTCTTACATCAACCTTTTTTAATAATTATTCTATTGAGGTTATATTGGTTTACAACATTGTGTAATTTCAGGTGTACATTAAGCTTTGAAGGGATTTCAAGCTTTGTCTTTATTTGATGGTTGAAAAAGAAAATAAAACAAAGACACATTTTCTAAGCCCTTGTCCAGCCCTACCCATTAGAAAAGTGTGAGCTGTTGTTCCATCAAAACTAATTAAACCTTAAATATACAATCAACTGTCAATTACCAAGGTTAGTGGGACTATATGCATACAAAATTATATTGTACATTTATACAGTACTTTTTACTTCTTCAAATCTTCACTGTACTGCATATATGAAACAGATGGGCTTTTTTTTTTTTTGAAATCCATGAGTAAGGCAAAACAGAGACCTTAGAATCAGTAATTTCATCTTTGTACCTTTCCAAAGCTATTAGAAGTAGTAAAGTTGTTTTAATAGGATTTTCCTCACCCTACTCTCTTCTTGACCTCACTCAACTAAGGCTAGAAATGACTGAAAGATCTGGAGGAATCTCCAGGGGAGAGGAAGCCAAGGACCCGGGCGATCCACAAACTAGATCATTAGCTCCAGGGTAATTGAGAATAATTGACTGTGTGTGTGACTATGGCCAGAAAGTCCAGAAAGAGATGAAAAGGCAAAGGAAATGATGCATGAATAACAGTACTTACAGGGCTCTTGTCACTATCATTCTCTCAAGAAGCATTATTGAGCACCTACTGTATGCCAGATACTTTCAACAGAGGATGGATACAGCAATGAACAACCTGGGCAAGAGTGCTACTGTCATGAAGATGACCTTCCTGAATGGTGCAGACAGACAACAGACAAGAACACAAACACACATGCAAGATAACTTCAGGTGGCACTAAGTTCTGTGAAGTCCATAAACACAGGAATGTGATAGTCAGAGCCTTGTGGAGGGGATGCTGCTGTAGATAAGGTTGCCAGGGAAGGCCTCTCAGGGTATGTGAGCTGCAACCTGAGAGAGGAGCCCACCCTGAGCAGGTCTGAAAACCAGATGATGGAATGAGTGAACTCGCCAAGTATGCTAGAGGCAGGGGGGTCCAGGACAGTCACAAGGGGGTCCAGGTCAGTCACAGTTCTGTTGTTATTCACTTTGTATCCTTTAGGTGATATTCCCCAAACCTCTCCAGAACCCTTGGAGTTATTGCCTCTACAATGAGTGTTGCTAACACTGATCACCTTGACAGCTGTTCTGTGGAATAACGGGTTGTAGTGAGGAGCTACATAAATGCTGAATAATGATCACAGTAATAACCTTTCATTAAAGTCAGCATCGTGATAGGCAGATCATACTCAGATGCCTCAGCAAATGTGGAAATAAACACAGCTGCTCCCTGAGCACACCAGCACCATCGTTTAAAACAGAAAAAATAAATGAGTCAATGGTCCTGATATTCAAAGTGGTTAGTGATCAACTACTGTCTCAAGAGAAAGCTGGTGTGTGAAATGTAAAATGGGAGCAGGAAGACAATGGACGTCACAGCCCAGCACAGGCAGAGGGTAACTAGTGAATTGATTGGATGCTTGCTGCTACACACATGCCCCTCTACAGGTTGGTAATTCTAACCTCATCAGGACAAAGTGCTGCCACCAAAAGCCCTGGCAGACGGAAGTGGGGTGAGAAGGAGACGGATTAGCAGCATCTCTGGCAGCAGCGCCCTGTGGCCCTCTTGGCCTTGGAAAGCCTTCCCTGGAGGAGCACTGAGCAGCCAGCACCAAGGGGCCCTAACTTGGAAGGGCACCAAGGAAGTGGGGAAGGAGGAAGGGGGGAATGGGCATTCCATTTTCTCCTTTCTCAAATGAAATATCTCAATGCCAGGAGAGACTTCAGTAGTCTTCAGAGCTGAGCCTCCCCACACAGAGATATGAATCCACCCCCTAGCAGTTCCTCTTCCAACCCCCCAAACCTCTCCCCAAAATATAACATTAACACTAGAGAAAATGAATTCTTTTTCGTGGGTCCTACCATCTCTTTGATATAAATATGCATGTGCCTAAACATTCTTTCCTGTCTCCCATACAACATCGGCAATCACATTGTATAACACACACACACCACACGTACAAGCACACCCAACTCCATCCTTAAGTCCTGGCTCAGCTCTTATAGAATGCCTGCAGAGTGTAGGTCACATAGTAGAAAAGTTCAAATTATTGTTCCTCTTTCTCTGAAAAGCAGAAAGGAAAAGAAGAATTAAAAAGGAAAACACTTATTTTAAGGTTGATAGTAAACACTTTGCTCCATGTGGACTGAGCAGGTCATTTCCCACTCACTGTGGCGCAGGAAGAATCAAGATGATCTCTGGGGTGCTACGAACTCACGGTGCAGATTTCACATTTTGAGGCTTGACTAGAAATGAATGGGCTTAAGAAGAATATGGCAAGATAATCCTAGTCTTCAGGAAATTCTGGTTTAAATTGGATGGGGGAGAATCAGGATCCTCAAAAAAATCTAATTGATTTTAACCAAATGGAGTAACTTTAAACAGCTAAATACACTGTGATATTATATTAAAGCACTCTGGGTGAGCATGCTGCGTGGGACATGGTAAGTGCTCAGTCAGTTTCCTGTTCGAAAGTGAGGCATTTCCATCTGCCAGCAACTCAGGGTGCTCAGACCTGAACCATTTGTTTAAATAGTCTATTTGTTCAAGTGTTTCATTTCCCAAATTAGTCAATGGAGGAATCTAGAGAAAACTATCCTCAGAGATGTGGTCATCGTCATGGCCAAAGCAGTCTGGACTAAGTTGGTTCATTAGCAGGACTGCTTAAAGGGCTTCTAGATCTCACTTAGAAGGGTTTTAATGCCTTGGCAATAGTGGACTACCAATCAGGTGGATGATAAAGTTGTAAGGAGGAAATGTACCTACTCAGAGCCTATGCTTTGAAATTAAGCTAAACCATACTCAACAAAATCCAGTATCAAACCCAAAAGAATGTTCCAATCTTTCTCTTGGACCCACTATGTCACTGTGCTTTGGTTCTTTTCAAGTCATTTCTGTTTTTACCTGGCATTGACTTTCTTGACTCCCCTTCTCCTCCCAGCTTCTGGCTCTGTGCTCCCCCTTAGGACTTGAATATTTTGGCTTTCCTGCTTTTCATCTTTGGCACTCCATGGAAAATGGGTTTGGTTTATCTTCTGGCTCTTTCTACTTCTGGCTGCTCAGAAGTTTTCACCCTACTCAGCCAATGTTTGATCCCAGGACCTTTCCCTGGCTTTGACCCAACTCAGTGACATCCATGCTGGGCTTGACTCCTCCGGGTGGCGACTTGACAAAGAGAAAGGATCAAGCAAAGAGCAAGCAAGGAAACAGGAAGAATATCTGCCTCAACTTAAACTGTGCAGGGCACTGAGACCTTGCTGGCTGTCCAGTCTCTTCCTCCTTCTTCTGCTGTTTTTATTCCGCCCTGTTGCTGACTCTTTCCGTTTTTATTAAGTCTCCTCCTTCTAACTGGTCAATCTTCTTCTAGCATCCCTTTGTAAGACTTAAATGAGAGTAAGAGTGATATCCATTAGGAAAATAAATCTGATAGCCAGGAGAAATTACTGAATCTCTAGTGTCTTTATTACAATTATCAACTGCCATTTAATCATATTAGTTGGCAAAGTGCTCTGGCTTCCCAGGGATTCAGCTGGTAGGTGAGTCAATAAATATCTGCCAGATGAATGCATGAATGCACACTAGTTGTGCAGCACTGCATCAGGTACTTTAACTAATACAAAGTGTAAGACTTCATCCTTGGCTGAAGAAGGACATCTTCTTATGCCCATGTACAAAAGGACTGTTTTGAAACATCACCAAGGGCCAGACGAGGTTCACTATTTCTTCTAGAAAACAAGAAGTCATCTCTTAATGCACAATTGCTTCATGTGGGCAAAAGGGAATGTGAGCAAAGTCGTGGTTATGGCATAACAGATGCCCAGGCGTTAATGAGCTATTGAAGGTGAACACTGCATTACTATCAGTGGATTTTCTATATAACTGCTTCATGAACAGCAAAATCCATAAAACATACCCAAAGAGAAAGGACCCATAGACCCATGAAAGTCACATAAAGTTGACATTGCCCCAGAAGCCTTCATTCTCCTGTCTGATAATCTTTTACTTCTGGTTATTATTTTACCGCCTTTATAAACTCCTAAAAAGTTTACTTTTACCCAGTTTTGAAATGAAAATAGATTTAAAAAGATAAACAACTGCATGCACATTCAGCATTGGGTGTAAAAAAGAAAACTAGCTTTTTTTAATAAGACATTTACTCTATAGTCCACTTTTGTGTTTGTTGACTGCCAGTCACTCTACTCCTTAATACCACAAAGGCATTCATCCCAAAGCTGCCATTGGTTTTATACTAATGCTTTCCTGGACTCAGTGGAACCGTGAATGAGACTAAGCTCATCAGGATGAAACAAATGTTGACATTCCACAATCATCACTGTAATTATTCCTAATCTATACTTTGCTTCAAAAACTCTCTTCGCCTGACCCCTAAAGTCTGTATTTTCAAAATAGTGTCTACAGCTTTAATTATACCTGACAGTAAACTTCTCTCAAGACAAAATTTGTTTGATCATGGACTGTACCCATCATTATATTCAAATATTCTAATTTTTAGAAATCCCATTTGTATCAGGCTCCCAAAGAGTTATATTAGCATTGGTGTTTTTATCTGTTTCTGTAATTACTGTTTGTAATTATTGCAAATCAAAGTTGTACAAATGATTGGAGTCTGGTTGAATTATCTACCAAACTGGGGTGAAATTGTCCTTTAAATTACTATGTAGTGAACAAATCAACAGAGTAAAAACTGAAATGGAACTTGGGTGTCTTGGTCTCCACAGAGATGGCAATCAGATGCTGTAGTGTTAACAAGGTATTTCAGGTCCAGAATAATCCTGCTAATCACACTTCTTCCAGATTAATCAGCTACTGTCAATTTCCATGAAGAAGAGCCCTTCTTGTGTATCCTGTAGAAATAGGATTTGGGAAAGCAGAGAGCAACAGCAAAGCTCCTGGAGATAAGATCCATTAGAGCCAAGGACAGAAGACAAAAAGGAAAAGTCTGTATTTGTGAGAAGTGACCTGGACCCTAAGTGCTATAATTATAAGATTATAGTGCTGCCACACTGCTCTGTGAAACATTTTTGTTGTTTATTAATAGTTTTCTTTGATTCAGGTTTCCTATTTTTCATGATATAATAAATAGTTTGATCTGGTTTCATTTTTCTGTGTATTTGGATACAGTGAGTAGAGTGTCCTGGTTGAGTCAATAGTTTTATGTGGAGGAGACTTGAGAAACAAGATTGGCAAGGAAGGTTAGGTCAGATTATGAAAATTCTTCAAACACTTATATTGGACTTTATCCTTCAGCAGGCATTTAGTGTTTTTTTTTTTTTTTTAACTGGGAGCACCGTGAGGAATACAATTTTTGCTGGTTTCTAAGGGGATAAAGACCCTAGGCAGGGAGATTAGGTAAGATGACACAGCAATAATTCAGGCATTAAGAAAGAGGGTTAGACTAGGCTGGTGATGGTGGCAATGGATTGGCAAGAAGGTAGGATGGATGCTGCATTAGAACGGGAGAATTTGGCTTCTTTCTCTTTGTCTTTTCTGCCACTTGGGCTTAATACTATTCAGTCTTCTTGATTCATTTCACTTCCTTTCTTTCCTCCCTTGATAATATACTTTTTTCCACCCATTCTTCTCTCTCTTTCCTTTGCCTCCGTTTAAAAGAATTCTCTTATTACCTTTCTATATAGGATGATGACTGAATCAGTCAGGCAGATACCAAACGGGAGGTTTGGGTGGAAATTAACCATAAGATTTACTAACTTATTAGAATACGTTGCTGCCTAAAATTTTTTTTAATCTTTTATCTTCATTAGAAAGGAAATAAAAGAGAAGAAAGGTAATGAGGGAAAAAAAGAGTAGAATGGGAAAGGGATAGGGACTTTCATTCATTCATCCAAGAAATGCTGTGTTTCCAGAGAAAGAGACAGAGCCAAAGAGATAGAGAAAATACTAGACAATAATTTATGTTATTGTAGTTGTATCATATATTTCCTCTTCTAACTCAGTTGGGTAAAGTAGGGATGCCAGGATGGGAGGCTAAAGACCAAAGTGAGATGGGCAGTCTCCTTCCCTCTCTTATTGTCTGTTGTTTCTCACATCAAAAGGTGGAGTCTTCATCCCTCCCCCTAGGCCTCAGTGACTGGCTCAAGCAATAGGATGCTGTGGAAGTAACTTTCTGGGACTTCTGAGGCTAGGCTGTAAGAAGCCTAGGTCTTCTGGAACATCTACTCTTGGGATGCTTTCTTTTGGAAGCCATCCATCACTTTGAGGGAAGTCCAAGTCACATGGAGAGGCCACATGTAGGCCATCCAGTTGGCAGGCCCAAGTAAGATAATAACCATCATCCCCTGCCATCATGGGGGTGAACCATCTTGACATACAGACCAATTGGGCTCATAGATGATTGCAGTCCCAGTTGACATATGACTGTACTTCCCAGGAGACCCCAAGCAAGAATTGCCCATCCAACCACAGCCAATCCACAGAACAGTAAGAGACAAGAGTAAATTACTGTTTTAAGCTTCCACACTTTGGTGTGTTTTGTTACATAACAATATATAACTTCTTTCATCCTCACGTGAAACATAAAGAATACTTTACCAAATGTTTGACAGATTCATATGTCACTCAGAATGCATGTATATTTTTTATGCATCCTTTTTCTTTTAAAGATCACTTTATTACTCATTAGCCTTGAAACTACAATCTAAACTGACCTTGACCAGTAATCCTAGGAAATGCTAAAGCATTATCAATATTCTGAGTTCAGGATAAAATGATATCAATGTGAAAAAATAAGTAATGTGTAATCAGAGGATGTAGTTTAAACCCTAGTTCTGTCATTTATCACTGTATAACCTAGGACAAGACAACATCTCTGATTTCATGTCTTGAATGTGGTTCTCTATTCCAGTGCAAATGTTTTCCTTTTCTTTTTTACAGACTTTTTTTTTATTGAGATCACATTGGTTTATAATGTTATATAAATTTCAAATGCACATCTCATTTAGATGTCTGAGTAGGCTACATCATATTCACCACCCAAAGACTAATTACCACCCATTACCATACACATGTGCCCAGTCACTCCTTTTGCCCTGCGCCCTCACCTGTCCCCTCTGGTAAGCACCAATACAATTTCTGTATCTATGTGTTTACTTGGTTGATGTTATCTCCTATTTATGGGTGAGATCATAAGGTATTTGACTTTCTCCCTCTGACTTATTTTCCTTAGCATAATACCTTCAAGGTTCATCTATGTTTTTGCAAATGGCAAAATTTCATCTTTTTATGGCTGAGTAGTCTTCTATTGTGTATATATAACACCTGCATCTCCTCCAGACTTTTATGTCACCAATTTTCCAGTCTTATTCTTGTCTAGCTCCCTACTACTAGTCAACTCATTGAGCTACTGGATATGAATCAAGACAAATCAAAACTCAGCATGTGTCTCTTCTTCACAAAGTCAACAACTAAATATACCTCCTTAAACTCTACCCACTGGGAAGATTTTTTTTTCACCACATATTTCAGAACCACCCCTAAATGAGACCATAATTGCAGCAGCCATATCTTCCAATGATGCCACCATGCATGGGAGACTCAATTTGAAGGAGATTCGAATGGTGTGTGGCCACAGATCTCCCTTAGGGACTTCTCGAGAATGAGTAACTGCATACGCTTATGACTAGGTTATGAGGAATTTTGTCAAAGGGACTCAGCCTCCCCTTCAGTCAAAGCCTCCTGTCTATAAAGTAGGATATATCAAGGACTGGGAAAGAGGATCTGAATCCCTGTTATGATGAGTTTTGTTAGTGTTCTGCCCACAAGACCCAGAATTTCATATGTATATGGATATACATCTCAAGAAGTATCTTTGGGGCCAACCCCAGTGGCCTACTGGTTAAGTTTGGTTCCCTCCACTTCAGTGGCCCAGGTTCAGTTCCTGCTCACAGACCCACATCACTTGTCCATTAGTGGTCATGGTGTGGTGGTGGCTCTCATACAGAAAGAGGAAGACGGGCCACAGATGTTAGCTCGGGATGAATCTTCCTCAGCAACAAGAGAAAAAGATGATCTTAGTAGGGTGCCCATCTGTTTGATTTCAATGGACTTCATGATCAAAGAGCTGCCACCACCACAGATTGCTTCAGGGCACCACAAAAGATGACTTCACATCAGAAATACAGAGAGTTTTAAAAAATGTTTGTCAGGATTCCATTAAAGAAATATATATTTCATTGGTATGAAATTCAGCATTGGTTGCTCCTGAGTCCATAGGGAGTATACTTGTATTCATAAATTTGGCCCTATCCAAACATAATAATTCATCCTCCCTGGTCTAGTTTCCTAAGGACTCACTCACATATATACTACCTACTTCTGCTTGTACTATTGAGCAAGATCCTGAGTTCCTTTTGTGTTTTGTGTTTTTATTTCTGGGTTAGACCTTGTAATTTTCCTCCTGGCATAGCTGGTTTTTTATTCCCATTATGGGCCTGGAACCAGTAAGGGAGGTTGTAGGGGCAGGTCCTCAGGAGAGTGTGCATCCCCTTTTAGGGTGAGTTATACTAGGATCATCCCTTAGGATTTGGAGTGAGAAAGCCACTGTCAGAAGTCAGATAATCTTTACTTCTTTTGCTCAGCTCCTCACAAGCAGTGACTTTTTTAGTAAACCTTAAAGGCCTTAAAATTGCAGAGAACGTGTCAGGTACAAGGAACCTGAACTTCCTAGTAAGTCTCTAAGGACTAATTTTCTGAGCAACCAGCTGTGGTGTTTGACCATATCCTTCTCCTCTGATAATAACTTTTGGCTTCCTGGATGCTTAGTAAACCAACCTAAGTGAAGGAATACAATTTCTTCATCTTAACCTTCACCTCACACTGAGTCCATCCTAGCAGGGATTGGGGGAGAAGGTGTATTTACCTGCCATCCATCCTCATATGGATTCTGACCATTTTATGAAAGATTCAGAAGCATAATGTCCCTCTTGAAGATATTCTTGTATTCAAACCTTATCTGAATGAGTACTTGAGGTAATCTCCCTCTACTGAGAGTCAGATATATTGGATCACTTTTTAAACTGTCCAGATACCTCCATCTAGGATTTGTCCTTCTCGATTTCTGTCATTGTAGATTAGTTTCATCTTTTCTAGAGTTTCATACAAAAGGAATTATACCGTGTGTACTTGCGGTGTGTGGCTTTTCATTCAGGATAATGATAATGATTTCATTCAGGAAAATGATTCCTATAGTTGAGTACCAGCAATACAGGAACAGATTCACACAGAAAGAAACAACTGCTTATGAGATCAAGAGGGACTCATTTTGCCTGATGAATTCCGACTATATCCAAATCCAAAGACATGTAATCATTCCAATTTCTGAATCCCCAGATTTTCTTAGTAAATGTCCCAAGTTTCATCTTGTATAAGTCCTCAAATTGTGCATCCATTAGTTATTGTAATTTTTAAAGAAATAACTGCCTTAAGCTTCCTAAATTTGTTGAAAAATATTAATTTATACATCCAAGAAACTTAATGAACCCTAAGTAGGATAAATACAAAGAGATTTTTACTGAGACACATCATAGTCAAACTGTTGAAAGCCACACCTGAAGAGAAAATCTTAAAATAAACAAGAGAAAAACAACTTAATATGTACAGGACAGCATCAATATATATAGCATCTAACTTCTCATCAGAGAAAATGGACCATAGAAGGCAGTGGAGTGACATACATAAAATATGGAAAGAAAAAACTGTTAATTAAAAATTTTATCCACTTAAACTATCCACCAAATATAAAGGTAAAATATGGACACTCCTAAGTTTAAAAAGACTAGGAGGATTCCTTGATTTCAGAACTGACTTATGAGAAATACTAAAGGAAATTCTTTGAGCTAGAAGAAAATAATACCAGACAGTAGCTCAAATCAATTGGAAGAAATGAGTAGCAAGTATCTGGCTTAAAAATGAAAGAATTTATAAACCTATTTTCTCATTTTTTCTGTTACATTGTTTAAAAGACATAAGATTGTATAAAGGAATAATTATGACAGTATTGTTGGTTTTGTAAGGTATACAGATGTAATATATATGAAAATAATAGCACAAAAGAGGAAGGAATAGAGTTATATTGGAGAAAACATCTATATTTCATGGGAATTAAGTTAATATTAATTTGAAATAGACTGTAATAAGTTAAGATGCATATTGGAATTTCTGGAGCAGATACTAGGAAAATAGCTCAAAAATATAGTAAAAAATAACCAATAGAGGAATTAAAATGATACGCTAAAAGATTTATTTAACATAAAAGAATAAAGGAAGAATAGAGGAAGAAAGAGGACTGAAGTCTTAGGAAACAAATAACAAAATGACAAATGTAACTCTGACCCTATCAATAACTGCACTAAATGTGAATGGTTTACACAACCCAATTAGAAGACAGAGATTGGAAAAATTGATAATAAAGCAAGATCCAACTAGATGCAATCTACAAAAGTCATACCTTAGATTCCAAGACACATATAGTTAGAAAGTAGAAGGGTGGAAAAGATACATCGTGCAAATAGTAACAAAAAGACAGCTGGAAGTATTGTATTAATACTGGACAATGTACATTTTAAAACAAGAAATATTACTAGAGGCAAAGAGGTCCATATCCAAATGATAAAATAGCAATACATTGGAAAGACATAAAAATTATAAGTGCATACAAACACAATAACAGAGCTTCAAAATACATGAAGCAGAATTTAGCAGAAATGAAAGAAAAAATACACAACTCAACAACAATAGTTAGAATTTCAATTCCCTATTGTCCATAACTGATAGAATAGAAGAAAGAAAATCAGCAAGATTGTAGAAGACTTGAACACTATCAACCAAATCAACATAAGTGACCTATATAGAACATTGCAGTTAATCACTACAAAATACATTATTTTCAGTAATACATGGAACATTCTCCAGAATAGACCATGTCCTCAGCCAGAAAATAAATATCAATAAATTTAAAAGAATTAAGTATTATAAAATATATTCTCCAATCACAGTAGAATGTGAGATACCAAGAAAAGAATACATCTGGGATATCCACAAATATTTGGAAATTAAATGACACACATTTGAATAACATGCAAGTCAAAGAGTAAATTGAGAGGTAAATTAGAAAGTACTTTCAAGGAAGGAAAATTTTAAAAATAGTATAGCAAAATTTATGGGATGTGCCTAAAGCAGTGCTTAGAAAGAAATTTATAGTATTAAACACCTATAGTTGAAGAGAATAAAAATCTCACATCAGTAACCTCAGTTTCCACAGTAAGAAACTAAAAAAAGAAGAAGAAAATAAACTGGAAAAAAAAACAAAAGAAGGGAAATAATGAAGGTTAGAACACATGTCAATGAAGTACAAAACACAAAAATCAATAAAATGGAAAACTGGCTTTTTAAAAGATCAACAAAATTGACAATCCTTTTGTTAGCATCCTCAAGAAAGAGAAAGGATACAATTTACCAAAATCAGAAATAAAAAAAGGCCATCCATACAGAAATTAAACGGTTATAAGAGAATGTTATGAACAACTTTATGCCACAAATTAGACAACTTATAAGATATAGACAAATTCTTAGATCCAAATTTCCAACACTGACCCAACAATAAAAAGAAAATCTCAATAGATTAAAATAAAAAAGAAAATTAGATCAGTAATTAAAACACTGTCAAGAAAGAAAGGACCAGATTCAGATGATTCAAATGGTGAGTTCCACTGAATATTAAAAGAAGAAATAATCCCATCTCTCATCATCTATTTCAGAAAATATAGAAGAAGAGAATATAATTCCCATCATTCTATTAGGCCAGATTTTATCTTGATAGCAATGGCGAATGAAGACACCACTTGCAAAGAAAAGACCAATATCCCCATGAATATAGATGAAAAAATCCTTAACAATATGTTGGTAAGTGACATCACCAAGATGGTGGAGTAGGAGAACTTAGTCTCCCTCCCCCTACACAGATAAACAATTAAACTGCTATCCACAAACAAAAGAGCTCTGGGAGAGCTCTGGAGTCCACTTAAGAAACTTCAGCAACAGAACAGAAGGAAAAACTTGAAAATAACCACACAAAAAGGGAAAGGACAGCTTCATTTTACCTGTCACTCCATCCTCCAAGCTGGCATTGCTCAGCACCTAGAAGGAACTCCCCAGCTAGAAAGAGTTCTCCTTTCAGGGAGAGGGAGAATGGACTAAGTGACCAGCTTCCCATCCTTTCAGGGCACATACGAAACACCTGCTTAGTTTTCACCCCACCCAGAGACTGGCAAAGCTGAGATGTGTAGAGATGGCAAGGGACAAGAAAGAAGTGGAGAGTTTACCAACATCAGCCACACAGTGTGAGTAACCATGGTTCCATGACCTGCTTTGTAGATGACTCAAGCGGCTTTCACCACTGAAGAAACCAATGGCTAGCCCAGCCACTGAAAACCTCCTGCAGATTTCATTGGTTATCACCCTATAGGTATATCTTCCTGTTAGTTGATGTTAGCCACCTGAGTCCCTCCCTGCTCCCCAACACCACTGGAGCCTAAGAGCCATCCTGGCAGCCAGCCCAGGCCTCTGTGGCTGCATAGTCTAGACCCCCATGACTGACCTCCACCACCTTGCATGTGCTCAGGCATCTGCACACTTGCACACCACCAGCCTCCATTGCCATATGTATACCCATAGGAAGAACTTATAGCTAAGAAAGTACACTCCAATAGCCATGGACCCCACAGCTGCCTGTGGGCCTGGCTTTGGCCCTATCTCCTGTCACTGACCTGTACCACTGGGCTCACCTGGAACTAACTCTCACATCTGCCCATCTGCATGCCCCAAGCCCAACTCTCATCACCAGCCTCCACTGCCATGTGACACCTGTGGAGAGATCTTGCAGCCAAAGGAGTGCACACCAACGACCAGGACTCCTGGAGCCACTTGTGTTCTTGAATCCAGCCCTGTCTCCTGTCACTGGCCTGCACCATTGGGCTCATCTCTAGCTAGAATCTTCAGTTGTGCACCTGCATGCCCCCGGCCTGACCCCTGTCCCTGGCCTCTATTGCCATGTGCATGCCTGTGAGGAGAGTCTGTAGCAACAGGAGTGCATGCCAACAGCCAGGGCCCCTGCATCTGTTTGTGGGCCTGCATCCAGCCCGGTCTCCTGTCACTGGCCTGCACCACTGGGCTCACTTGCAGCTAGCCCCTCCAGCTGTACATCTGTATGCCCCTGGCCTGACTCTAAACACTGGCATCCACCATCATGGATTCTTGGCAACAACCAGCAGACATGGTAGAGCATGCCAACAGCCAGGGCCCCTATAGCTGCTAGGGTGTCCACATTTAGCCTTGGCCCTTGCTGCTTAACCTGGCCCCCAAGACTATATGTGTGTTTGAAACTGGCTCTGGCACTGCAAAGGCACCCACAGCCACCCTTGACGATGACTGTATATACTACTGGCTCTAGCTACCACTGCTGCCTTCCCTGATCCCTAGTTGCTGGAGCTGGCAGTGACTCTGAGGACCCCAACAACCCTTGGATGCTCTCTGAACTCCCTGCAGTGTTCACCAATGACTACACAATTGTCAACCACACCAAGGACTCAGTGGCCTGAGCCAGTGAGTCAGCATACGCCACCCACAAAACTGAAGCCACCACATGCCCTCACACTTGGTGACTTAGACCTAGGGTCACACCATGCTCCTACCCACAGGTGAAGTTCTTTCCTTGCCAAAGTCAGTCCATAAAGTCTGGAAGACATGACTGTTTCTTCAAATGCTCAGATACCTATGCAGGGCTATGGAGATCACAAAGAATCAGGGAAACATGACTCCACCAAAGAAACACAATAAACTTCCAGTAACTGACTCCAAAGAAATGGAAATACAAGAATTGCCTCACAAGGAATTCAAAATAATTGTTCTAAAGATGTTCAGAGAACTACAAGAAAACACAGATAAACAAAATTATGAAAACATTACAAGAACAAAAATAAGTTCAACGAAGAGATATTAAACATAAAAAAGAACCAAACAGAAATTTTGGAGCCGAAGAATGCAATAACTGAACTGAAGAATTCAGTAGAGAGCTTCAATAACAGACTGGACCAAGCAGAAGAAAGAATCAGTGAGCTTGAAGACAGATCTTTTGAAATTACCCAGTGAGAGGAGCAGAAAGAGAAAAATGGTCAAAGGAATGAAGAAAACCTACAAGACTTATGGGACACAATTAAGAGAAGCAATCTACATATCATTGGAATCCCAGAAGGAAAAGAGGGGGAGAAAGGGGTAGAAATCTTTTTAAAAGAAATAATGGCTGAGAACTTCCCAAACCTTGGGGAGAGATTTGGACATCCAAGTTCATGAAGCTAGAAGGTCACCACAAAATTTCAATCCAAAATGATCTTCTCCAAGGCATATTACAATGAAACTGTCTAAATCAAAGGCAAAGAGAGAATTTTAAAAGCAGCAAGAGAGAACAATTTCTGTCAAAGAAGGTAACCCCGATAAGGCTATCAGCAAATTTCTCAACAGATACCTTGCAGGCCTGAAGAGAGTGGGATGATATATTCAAAGCGCTGAAAGGAAAAAATGCCAACCAAGAATACTTTACACAGAAAAACTGTGCTTCAGAAATGAAAGAGATAAGACTTTGCCTAATAAATAAAAGCTGAGGGAGATCATCACCACTAGACCTGCCTTACAAGAAATGCTGAAAGGACTGCTTCAAACTGAAATGAAAGGAGGTTAACTAGTAACATGTAAACATACAAAAATATATACTGGTAAATGAAAGTATACAGTCATGTTCAGACTACTCCAGCCCTGTAATGTGGTGTGTTAATCACTTAACAATAGAATAAAAGTTAAAGAACAAAAGAATTAAAAATAACTATAGCTACAACAATTTCTTAGTGGATACACAACATAAAAGGATGTAAATTGGGAAATTAAAATGTTGGGGGGAGAGGGTAAAAGAGCAGAGTTTTTGTATGTGAACAAAGTGAAGTTGTCAACAGCTTAAAGTAGACTGTTACAGCTATAAGGTGTTTCAAATAAGCCACAGAATAACCATCAAATAAAAACTTGGAGACACAAGACAAAGAGAAAGGAATCAAGTATACCGCTATGGAATATCATTAATTCACAAAAGAACAGAGCAAGAGAGGAAGAAAAGAACTACAAAACAGCCAGAAAACAATGAACAAGATAGCAAGAGTAAGTCCTTACCTATCAATAATTATTTTAAATGCAAATAGATCACACTCTCAAATCTAAAGGCATACAGTGTATAAAAGATGAAAAAAAAAATAGACCCAGTTATAGGCCTCCTACAAGAGACTCACTTCACCTTCAAGGACACACATAGGCTCAAGTGAAGACGTGGGAAATGATTTCATGCAAATGCAAACTAAAAGAGAGCAAGAGTAGCCATTCTTATATCAGACAAAAGAGACTTTAAGTCAAAAACTGTTACAAGAGATAAAGAAGATCTTTATATAACTTTATATAACTTTAAAGGCAGCCAATTCATCAAGAGGATATAAAAATTGTAAATATATATGCACATACAATTGGAGTACCTAAACATATTAAACACAAGTACATGAACATTAAACAACACACTCCCAGACGACCAATGGATCTAAGATGAAATCAAAAGAGAAACAGAAAAATATCTTGAAACAAGTGAAAATGGAAATAAATGTACCAAAACTTATGAGATGCAAAAGCAGTGCTAAGAGGGAAGTTTATTGTGAAAAATGACTACATTAAAAAAAAGAAAGATCTCAAATAAGCAGCCTAACTTTACACCTGAGGAACCTAGAAAAATAACAACCTTAACCCAAGTTAACAGACGGAAGAAGATAAAGATCAGAACAGAAATAAATGAAATAGAAAATTGAAAAACACTAGAAAAGATCAATGAAATTATGAATTGTTTTTTGAAAAGATAAACAAAATTGACAAAACTTTGACTTTTTTTCTAGAAGAAAGAGAGGAGCCTCAAATAAATAAATCAGAAATGAAAGAGCAGAGACAACACAACTAATACCACAGAAATACAAAGGCTCATAAAAGAGTGCTGTGAACAATTATATGTCAACAAGTTGAACAACCTACAAGAAATGGATAAATTCCTAGAAATATACAACCTACCCTATCTGCATCATGAAGAAATAGAAAATCTGAACAGACTAATAATGAGTAAGGAGATTGAATCAGTAACCAAATACTTCCCAACAAAGAAAAATCCAGGACCAGATGGTTTCACAGTTGAATTGAGAATTATTAAATTCTTAAATTAAAGAAGGATGAATGCCATTTCTTCACAAACTCTTCCAGAAAATTGAAGAGGAGGGAACAACGCCAAACTCATTTTATGAGGCCAGCATTATCCTGATACGAAAGCCAGATAAGGATACTGCAAAAAGGAAAGCTGCAGGCCAATATCCTTGAGGAATACTGATGCAAGAATTCTCAATAAAATACTGGCAAACTGAATTCAACAACATGTTAAAAGGACCATACACCATGATCAAGTGGCATTTATTTCTGGGATGCAAGGATGTTCAACATATGCAAATCAATAAATATGATATGTCACAGTAACAGAATGAAAGACAAAAATCATGTGATTATCTCAATAAATACAGAAAATGCATTTCACAAAATTTAGCATCCTTTCAAGATGAAAACTGTCAACAAATGGGGTAGAGAAGGAAAAATCCTCAACATACTAAAGGCCATATATGACAAGACCACAACTAAAATCATACTCACTGGTGAAAATCTGAAAGCTTTCTCTCTAAGATCAGAAACCAGTCAAATGTGCCCACTGTCAGAACTACTATTCAGCATAGTACTGGAAGCTCTTACCAAGACCTGTCTCGGTTATCAGATCTAATGCTGTGGTATCACAATGCTTTTTTTCAAGTAACACATATTTTACCTAATAATGGCCCCAAAGCACAAGAACAGTGATGCTGGCAATTTGGATATGCCAAAGAGAAGCCATAAAGTGCTTCCTTTAAGTGAAAAGATGAAAGTTCCAGATTTAATGAGGAAAGAAAAAAATCATATGCATGAGTCTTCTATCCAGGAAATGGTGAAGACAGAAAATGAAGTTTGTGCTAGTTTTGCTGTCACACTTCAAATATGTGTGTATAGGAAAAAACATAGTAGACATATAAAGTTCGATACTATCCATGGTTTCATGCGTCCACTGGGAATCTTGGAATGTATCACCCACAGATAAAGGGTGATTACTGCAACAGAAAGGCAGAGGAAGGGCGAATTCATTCTGTCTGCTTGAGCTGGGACGTCCAATTTCTCCTGCCCTTGAACTTTAGCTCTCCTGGTTCTTGGGCCTACAGGCTTGGACTAGACTAGAACTACCACCCTGGCTTTCCTGGCCCTCCAGCTTGCAAACTGCAGATTGTGAGACTTCTCAGCCTTTATGATCATATGAACAAATTCTCTGCAATAAATTTCCTTCTACATATCCTATTGGTTCTGTTTCTCTGGAGAACACTGACTAATAAAGATACAAAGGTGTTTATTTTTTTAATTGAGTTTACGATACTTTACAATCTTGTGAAATTTCAGTTGTACATTATTGTTTGCCAGTCATCCTGTTGGTGCACCCCTTCACCCTTTGTGCCCACGCCCCCCCACCCCCTTTCCCCTGGTAGCCACTAATCTGTTCTCTTTGTCCACATGTTTAAATTCCTCATATGAGTGGAGTCATACAGAGATTGTCCTTCTCTATCTGGCTTATTTCACTTAACATAATTCCCTCAAGGTCCATCCATGTTGTTTTGAATGGAACAATTTTATTCTTTTTTATGGCTAAGTAATATTCCATTGTATATATATATATAACACATCTTCTTTATCCAATCATCAGTTGATGGGCACTTAGGTTGCTTCCACATCTTAGCTATTGTGAATAATGCTGCAATGAACATAGGGGTGCATGGGACTTTTGGAATTGCTGACTTCAAGTTCTTTGGATAGATACCCAGTAGTGGGATGGCTGGGTCATATGGTATTTCTATTTTTAATTTTTTGGGAAATCTCCATACTGTTTTCCGTAGTGGCTGCACCAGTTTGCACTCCCACCAGGAGTGTATGAGGGATCCTTTTTCTCCACAACCTCTCCAACACTTGTTACTTTTTGTTTCAGTTATTTTTGCCATTCTAATGGGTGTAAGATGATGTCTTAGAGTAGTTTTGATTTGCATTTCCCTGATAGCTAATGATGTTGAACATATGTTCAAATGCCTGTTGGCCAGCCATATATCTTCTTTGGAGAAATCTCTGTTAAGATCTTTTGCCCGTTTTTAATTGGGTTGTTGGTTTTTATGTTGTTGGGATGTATGAGTTCTTTGTATATTTTGGATATTAACCCCTTATCTGATATATGGTTTGCAAATATCTTCTGCCAATTGTTAGGTTGTCTTTTCATTTTGTTGATGGTTTCCTTTGCTGTGCAGCTTTTTAGTTTGATGTAGTCCTATTTGTTCATTTTTTCTTTTGTTTCCCTTGCCCAGTCAGACATGGGACTTGAGAATATGCTGCTCAGACTAATGTCATAGAGCATACTGCCTATGTTTTCTTCTAGAAGTTTCATGGTTTCAGGTGTTACATTCAAGGCTTTAATCCATTTTGAGTTGATTTTTGTGCACGGTGTAAGGGAATGGTCTACTTTCATTCTTTTTCATGTGGCTGTCCAGTTTTCCCAACACTATTTTTTGAAGAGACTCTCCTTTCTCCATCGTATGCTCTTGGCTCCCTTGTCGAATATTACCTGTCCCTAAATGTGTGGGTTTATTTCTGGGCTCTCGATTCTGTTCCATTGATCTGCGTATATGTTTTTGTGCCAGTACCATGCTGTTTTGGTTACTATGGCTTTGTAGTATATTTCGAAATCAGGGAGTGTGATACCTCTAGCTTTGTTCTTTTTTATTAGGAATTCTTTGTCTATTCGGGGTCTTTTGTTGTTCCATGTAAATTTTAGGATTCTTTGTTCTATTTCTGTGAAAAATGTTGTTGCAACATTGATAGAGATTGTGTTGAATCTATAGATTGCTTTAGGAAGTATGGACATTTTAACTATGTTAATTCTTGCAATCCAAGAGCAGGGAATATCTTTCCATTTCTTTGTGTCTTCTTCGATTTCTTTCAACAAAGTTTTATAGTTTTTGGTGTACAGATCTTTCACGTCTTTGGTTAAGTTTATTCCTAGGTGTTTTAATCTTTTTGTTGCAATTATAAATGGCATTGTATTCTTAATGTCTCTTTCTGCTCCTCCATTGTTAGTGTATAGAAACACAACCGATTTTTGTACATTGATATTGTATCCTACAACTGAACTGTATTCATTTATTACTTCTAAAAGTTTTTTAGTGGAATCTTTAGGGTTTTCTATATATAAAATCATGTCATCTGCAAAGAGTGACAGTTTCACCTCTTCTTTTCCAATGTGGTTCCCTTTTATTTCTGCTTCTTGCCTGATTGCTCTGGCTAGGTCTTCCAATCCTATGTTAAATAAGAGTGGTGACAGTGGGCACCTTGTCTGGTTCCTGTTCTTCGAGGGAAAGCTTTCAATTTTTCTCCACTGAGAATGATATTTGCTGTGGGTTTGTCTTATATGGCCTTTGTTATGTTGAGTTATTTTCCTTCTATACCCATTATATTTAGAGTTTTTATCATAAATGGATGCTGTATCTTGTCAAATGCTTTCTCTGCACCTATTGAGATGATCATGTGGTTTTTATTCTTCATTTTGTTAATGTGGTGTATCACGTTGATAGATTTGCAGAAATTGAACCATCTCTGCATCCCTGGAATGAAACTCACTTGATCATGATGTATGATCTTTTTAATGGACTGTTGTATTTGATTTGCTAGTATTTTCTTGAGGATTTTTGCATCAATGTTCATCAGTGATATTGACCTGTAATTTTCTTTTTTGTGTTGTCCTTGTCTGGTTTTAGTATCAGGGTAATGTTGGCTTCCTAGAATGAGTTAGGAAGCCTCCTCTCCTCTTCAATTTTTTGGACGAGTTTGACAAGGATAGGTATTAAGTCTTCTTTGAATGTTTGGTAGAATTCACTAGGGAAGCATTCTGGTCCTGGACTTTTATTTATTTAGAGGTTTTCGATCGCTGTTTCGATCTCCTTAGTGGTGATTAGTCTATTCAAATTCTCTACTTCTTCTTGGTCAAGTTTTGGAAGGTTATATCTTTCTAAGAATTTATCTATTTCTTCCAGATTATCCAATTTCTCAGCATATAGCTTTTCATAGTATTCTCTTATCTTTTGTATTTCTGAGGTGTCCGTTGTAATTTCTCCTCTTTCGTTTCTGATATTCTTTATTTGAGCCATCTCTCATTTTTTCGTGGTGAGTCTAGCTAAGGGTTTGTCAATTTTGTTTATCTTTTCAAAGAACCAGCTCTTGGTTTCATTATTTTTTTCTATTGTTTTTTAGTTTCTATTTTGTTTATTTCTCCTCTGATTTGTATTATTTCCTTCCTTCTGCTGATTTTGGGCTTTCTTTGTTGTTTTTTTCCCCAGTACCTTTAGATACACTGTAGATCGTTTATTTGGGATTTTTCTTCTTTGTTGAGGTAGGCCTGAATTGCTATAAACTTCCCTCTTAGAACTGCTTTTACTGTATCCCATAGATTTTGGCATGTCGTGTTTACATTTTCATTTGTCTCCAGGAACTTTCTGATTTCTCCTTTGATTTCTTCATTGACCCAATCGTTGTTCAGTAGCGTTTTGTTGAATCTCCACCTTTTTGTGGCTTTTCTGGTTTTCTACCTGTAGTTTATTTCTAGTTTCATACCTTTGTGGTCAGAAAAGAAATCTGGCATTATTTCGATCTTAAATTTATTGAGACTTGTTTTGTGGCCTAATATGTGATCAATCCTGGAGAATGTTCCATGTTCATTTGAAAAGAATGTGTATTCTGTGGTTTATGGATGGAATGTTCTATAGATATCTACTAAGTGCATCTGGTCAAAGGTGTCCTTTAAGCCCAGTGTTTCCTTATTGATCTTTTGTTTGGATGATCTATCCATTGGTGTAAGTGGCGTGTTAAAATTCCCTACTATTACTGTATTACTCTCATTTCTCCTTTTAAATCTGTTAATAATTTCTTTATATATTTAAGTGCTCCTATGTTGGGTGCATAGATATTTACAAGTGTTATATCTTCTTGTTGAATTTTTCCCTTTATCATTATGTAGTGCCTGTCTTTGTCTCTTGTTACAGTTTTTGTTTTAAAGTCTATTTTGTTTGATATAAGTATTGCTACCCTTGCTTTCTTTTCTTTGCCGTTTGCATGGAATATCTTTTTCTATCCTTTCACTTTCAGTTTGTGAGTGTTTTTAGGTCTGAAATGTGTCTTTTGTATGCAGCATACGTATGGGTCTTTTTTTTATCCACTTGGCCACCCTACAGCATTTGATTGGAGCATTTAGTCCACTGACATTTAAAGTAGCCATTGATAAAGATGTATTTATTGCCTTATTGTTACTTGTTTTTTCTGGGTGTTTTAGTAGTTCTTCTCTGTTCCTTACTTTTTCTCTTGCTCTCTTCCCTTGTGCTTTGATGGCTTTCTTTAGTAAAATGTTTGATTTATTTTGTCTTACTTATTTGCTTACTTATTATAGGTTTCTGATTTGTGATTACCATGAGGATCTTATATAATATTCTATGTATATAACAGTGTATATGGGTTTGATAGACTCTTTAGCTTGACCTATTTCTAAAAGCTCTACTTTTTCACTCTCCTCCTCCCATATTTTATGTTTTTGGAATAATATCTAATCTTTTGTTTTGTCTGTGTCTATCCAATACCCTCTTGTCATTGAAATAGGTAATTTTAGTACTTATGTCTTTTAACTTTCATATTATCTTCACAGGTGGTTGATATGCTACCTTTACTATATTTTTACCTTTATCAGTGATTTTATTGCCTGTTTTATTAGGAGGGTTTTTTTTTGATAATATTTTAATCTCTATATCTGGTCATCACTTTCCCACTTAAATAAGCCCCTTCAGCATTTCTTGTAGAACTGGTTTCTTGGTGATAAACTCCTGTAATTTTTGCTTGTCTGAGAAGCTCTTTATCTCTCCTTCCATTTTGAATGACAAACTTGATGAATAGAGTATTCTTGGCTGTAGATTTTTCCTTTTGGCACTTTAAATATGTCATGCCATTCTCTTCTCGCCTGTAGAGTTTTGGCTAAGAAGTCCGCTGATAGCCTTATCAGCTTTCTTTTGCATGTCACTTATGGCCTTTCTCTTGCTGCTTTTAGGATTCTCTCTTCATCTTTAATTTTGGACATTTTAATTATAATGTGTCTTGATGTGGTCCTCTTTGGGCTTATCTTGTTTGGAGCTCTGTGTGCTTCCTGTATTTGTATGCCTGTTTCCTTCCTTATGTTAGGAAAATTTTCAGCTATTGTTTCTTCAAATAGATTTTCTGCCCCTTTGTCTCTCCCTTCTCCTTCTGGGACACCTATAACATGGATGTTAGTGTACTTGATATTGTCCCAGATTTCTCTTAGACTGTTCTCATTCTGCCTAATTTTTTCTTTTTTCTGTTCAGCTTGGGTGATTTCCTCTAGTCTTTTGTCTAGCTCGCTGATCTGTTCTTTTTGTATCATCTACTCTGCTATTCAGTCTCTCTATTGAATTTTTCACTTCCAGTATTATATTCTGCATTTCTAATTGGTTCTTTTTAATATTTTCCAGTTCTTTGTTGATGAGCTCACTGTGTTCACCCAGTCTCCTCCCAATATCTGTGAGCAGTCTTATGAGTTTTTGTTTGAACTCTTTGTCTGGTAGGTTGCTTATTTCTGTTTCATTTAGTCCTCTTTCTGGGGTTTTGCCCTGTTTCCTTGCTTGGAATATATTCCTTTGTCTTCTCATTATGCCTGTTTCTCTTTGCTTATATCTATGTATTAGGTAAGTTGGCTATGTCTGCTGATCTTGGAGAATTGGCCTTATGTAAGACATGCCTTTTGAGGCCCAGCAGTGTGCTTCCCTCTCATCACCAGTCTAATGATCCAGGGGTGGCCCCTTTATGGGCTACTCATGTCCTTCTGCTGTGGCAGTATTGATCTTAATGCAGGTATTCAGGGAGTCTAGTCTTTCCTTCACTGGCCAGCTGTTTGTAAATCTGGTTTGGGGAGCCTCAGTGCTGTTGGCTACAACGTCTAACAGCACAGTTCTGTTGCAGCTTTCCTGTTAACTGAGTAGGCACCTAGTGTAGCTGGTTGCTAGGCTCAGGGACTTTCAGTTGCTATAGGCTTCAGGTCTACAAGGCTGCTGTCAGTTCTCTTAGGAATGCAGCTGAGTGGGGCTGGCCCTAGGCAGGGACCTATCAATTGTTTCAGGATTTGGAAGGTAGGTCTGATCCTTTTTATGGCTATTTGTGAAGCACAGGTCTTCTGCCTCTGATAAGCCTCACTCCCCACAGGACCACACACACTGTTGACACAGTCCTGGTCCATGCACACTTCCCAAACCCATGAAGTGTACCCTGATGCCCCACTGCAGAGGCCCCTACCTCTCCACCACTGCCCCCCACAGTTCACCTGGTCCTCACACAGGCCCTTCCCCACAGAGGAAGACACACTCACCTGCCTGTAGAGGATAAAGGCACCCAGTCCATGCAAACCAACAAGGAGCCCGAGCACTTGCTGTTGGGTGGGGCTGGTCCCTAGGGTGAGGTGCCTGCCCTGGCTCAACTGGATTAAATCTGCACTCTAGTGGGTGTGGCAGACCCCTGGGCTAACAGGCCAGGGGAAGAATTTCAATGGCGTCTGCTGGGGTCTGTGTCAGCACCCCTGGATTGGGTCATAACAATGGCCACCACAATGTCTCTGTGTCTGGAGAGGTCTCTCCTCTCACCAAGATGCACCCAGAGCCCACCAGATGAGTCTCTTTTTACCAAACGACTGTCAGCCTTCTCTCTAGTGATTTTAGGATCCTGAGACCGATAAGTTTGTGCATGGGCTGTTTAAGACCCGGGTCTTTTCGGCTTTCATCTGATAGCTTTTCTGGGGGTATTCCCCACTGCAGTTAATAGCCAGCAAAACCAGATAGTAAGACTCTCATCTCAGTTGTGCTGAGTCTGAAGAATGCTTATAGCAGTATTGGCCCCCACTCCAGACTTCAGTCCTCTAGGGAGGGCTGGTAACATAAGGTGGCTCCCACCTGGCTGGCTGAGAAACTCCACTGCTCCTGAAGGTGGCTTTTTTTCTTTCCAGAAGGAATTTCTGCCTCTTTCCCTTTAGTCAGGACTGTCCCTTGTTGTGGGGGTTCTTTTTATCCAGTTTTCAGTTTTCTATCCAGGGTAATTTTTCCAAAAATAGTTGTAGCCTGGTTGTGTTCATGGGAGGAGATGATTTCAGGGTCTGCTTATGCTGTCATGTTGGCTAGATTGCCCAGGTGGGGTTATTTTAAAAGGCTTTTAAGAGAATTCTCTATATTCTCCTTTGATATTATATCAAAACTTGGTAAATGGTAGTTTCTTAAAATGTGATTGAAATATGGAATCTGAAACCATACAAATGAACTTTTTGTATTGTTATATTTAAAATCTTTTCATCTATCTTATTTTTTGAATGGATTTTTTTACCCTTGCAATGATTTTGTAACATTATGTATTGATCATTTGGCTAATACTGGTTCACTGATGCAAATTTATCCAGATTTTGACACAGTTCATCATACAATATATCAAAAAATCACATTCATAATAGCAACACTGATCTCATCAGAGAAGTCTTTAAGTCTTGGGAAGCTGTCAAGTTCCCAAGGGACCCCAGGGTTCTGTGGACCTCACTTTGAGAACTGTTGTTTTAGGAGTTGTGCATTAATTGCTGGCTAAGGCTGTTATCTTCTATTTGAATTACCTTTTCACACCAAGGTTTTGTAACAAATGTGAACGTACTTTGTTATCTATAAATTTCTATTACAAAGTATTATTTTCTTTTTTTATTGAGATATGATTAGTGTATAACATTGTGCACATTTTAGGTGTATATATATTGCAATATGATTGCCACCATAGTGTTAGCTAGTACTTTTATCATGTCACGTAATTATCATTTCTTTCTTGTGGTGGGAAAAAGATCTAGTCTCTGACTAACTGTGAAGTTTATAACACAGTATTGTTGTCTGTAATCACTGTACTGTGCATTAGATCCCCAGGACTTATCTACTAGTTGAAAGTTTGTGCTCTTAACATCTCCCAATTCCCCCGTGGGTTAGTTTCTTTTCGTGAGACTCATGTATAAGTCCCATGGCTTATTTATGAATTGTGATTTACAACTCAACTCATCCCTTTGAGGTTACAAAACCCTGAGAAAAACAAATGTTTAATCAGAATATTGCTTGGGGAGCATGGATTCAGAGTTAAAAAGTATTGAATGAGCTCACCAGACATTTGCCACAAGCCAGGAAGAGTCTAAGAAGGCATAGGTGTTACTCTGCAGGTTCAAAATTTCCTGTCCCACAGGAGTCACCACAGACCTGCAGTAGACCCGTGATTGTAGCCCCTCTTCTGAGGAAGTTAAATTCACGTCCTTTCTCCATTTTCTGTAGGTCATCTCTCTTTTTCTTACTGTGTTGTAAAAGCCTCTTTGTGTATTTGTTTCTAATGTATTTTTTTCCAATTTGTCTTTTGTTACTTTATTTATTGTATTTTCTTTTTGCCCTGGAGAAGTCTAAGATTTTTATCTAACATAATTTCTGAAATAATTTTTTTGAAGTTAAACTAGAAGTCATGGCACTTTTTACATAATACACTGAAATATTTTGATATTTATTTCTGTCATGTCAGCTAGGAATCATTTTACCAGCAAAAAAAAAAAAATGTTTTATGCATATCAGAAAAAAATACATAATGAAAAGATTCAGTACTTTTTTGTTAGTTTATTGCTTTTATCGTTTACTGGTGATGCTCATATATAGACAAGATTAGCATGTATCAAGAAATGTAAGAAAATATGTGAGAGAAAAATAGAGTCTTGAGAAAATTCTGTCCATAATCTTACTTTAATGCTGTGGATTGGTAAAATGTGAATTGCCACTGTACGATTTTAATAGGTCCATCTCATGGAAAACTGAGTGTTCTTTGTGAACATGGTTTGCAAACCCCTATGCCATAATTCTGAATTTCTTTCTCTTTGTAGGGCCTCTAATGTATATTCAAGAAACATATGGATCAAAAATTTTCAGTTAATTAAAAAATATATTTTTGTCACTTTTTTTTTTTTTGCTGAGGAAGATACACCCTGAAGTAACATCTGTTGCAAATCTTCCTCTATTTTGTATGTGGATTGTCACTGCAGCATGTCCACAAGTGATGTAGGTCCACACCCAGGAACTGAACCCAGGCCACTGAAGTAGAGCACACTGAACTTAACCACTAAGCCCTTGACCAGTGGGGGACGGGAGCCAATGCTGAGTATACATCTCCTGGGGACAGTTCTGAGACATCTTGCATTGGCCCCAGCCAGTGGTGGTGATGGACTTGATAAGGCATCTTGCATTGGCACTTGCTCCTTCCCTGCTTCACTCCTGCCCTTCACCCATGCTCCAGAGATCACACCCCCAAATCGACTGCTCACACTCAAGCCCAAGCCTCAGGCTCTGCCTTTACAGGAACCCAGAAACCTTGGCCAGGGCAGAAAGGATTCTTTTGGCCCTCAGGTTTCCATCCTGGGCTGTTGGTCTACTGTTTTAAAGGAACCACCCCACTCCTCCCTACCACCCTGGTCGGGAGAGGTCTCTAATTTGTACAGAATGAGGCTGCCCCGTGTTTGCTTTGTGGGTTTCCTGACTCACTTACTTCCCTTTATCACCTGTGAGTGACAGTGTTACCTATGGGAGTCAGCAGGCGACCTGCCACCCCCCCGAAGTTTACAACCAAAACAGAGGAGGACCCGGGATGTTGGCAGTCCCCCTAAAGGGCTCCAAATGGGAAAATCATACGTTTCTAGGATTTTGATGTGGTTCTAGTTTAAGAGCCTCAGACATAAACATGAGATGAATTGAAATGCTTTATTCTTGCTCCCAGGTAGCCCCTGTCTTTCAGTGTCTTACTATGAAATCTCAATTCACTTAACCCAATAATAGGAGTCTTGAATAATGATAACAGCTAACACTTACTACATGCCGGGCATCTTACTTATACTGTTATTGCCCTATTTCACAGACCAGACAACTGATGCACAGGGAGCTTAAGTAACTTCCTGAGGTCATACAGCCAATAAGTGGCAGAGTCCTGAGCTGTGTCCTGAGAGGAGCATTGGCCCTCCCTCATATTGCCTCTTGAGGGAAACTGGAAGAGTTATGCCACAAGTCTGAAAGCAAAGTGAAACTTGCTTGAAATCTCCCAAGATGCCAGTTTCAAGAAACATCACTTTCTTGCTGCCTTCCAAGTGTTCACTCCTTCATCCCCACTGGGGTTTAGAGTTAGGAAGAACAGCGAAGGGGGTGCTTCGGTTATCTTCTCATCTCTCACCTTCCCTTTCAGCAGCCCAGCTGCCTCCTTCTTCCCCAGAGGTCCTTGCTCTGGGTTCTCAAATGCTCTCATCCCACTGAGGTGCCAGCTGACAATCTGCAGGCTGCCACGCCCAGGAGTAGCATCTGGTGGTGGAACTCCAGGCTCCAAGGAGGCTGTGCAGGCAGGATGTGTTTCTTCAGAAGGGCAAATCCCTTCTTAAATCATCCCAGGTCCAACTTTCTGTCTCAACTTGCCCTTCTCTATGTTTTCCTCAAATTAAAAAAAACCACTACATTTTTCCTTATTGTTTCATTATGTTATTACCTACATATCTCATTATTTCATGTAATAGTGTTAGAAGCTTCGAAGCCCTGTGATCCAGGTTATGGTATACACGAACAGCAGCCTGAAGGTACCCTGTCTCCCCCAGGTTCCAGGAGGAAGCTCTTCTCCTGGGGAGTACAGAGGCCCCTGCCTCCCACAGGGCTCCTCCCTTCAAGTGGCCTCCAGCAATGGATTCCCTTAAAGAAATAGATGTCCTAAGGCAAAGACTCTCACACTTTATGCTCCTCAGACTCCTCTGGAGGGCTCCTTAAAACACAGATTGCTGGGCCCCACCCTCAGGCTCTCTGATTCAGCTGCTGTGGGGCCTGAGAATTGGATTTCCTAGGAGCTCCAGGTGCTGCAGCTGCTGCTCCAGGGCCCACACTCTGGGCAGCCCTTCTCTGAGGGGAGCTACCACAGCCCCCAGGCTGGAGGGCCTCACCTGCACTGAGCTTCCCACTGTGGCCAGGGGCTGGGGTTGAGCCAGCTGCCCCTGTTGTCTCCAGCCACACAGGCATCCCAGGGAGGCCAAGCAATACTCTGAGTATTGCCCAACTTGTGCAAGTTCTACTTCACATTTGTGCCTCCCTCTCTTGGAAGGGAAGGGAGGAAAAGGTGGCAGGCTGAGAACTTTCAATGGTCTTTTTCAACATCTTGCTGCTTGACTTAAGTTACTGGGATTGGATGCTTAACTAGCTGTCCCCAAATTGTCCTTCCTCTTGTTTATCCATCATTAGTACCATGGTCTGCAGCAATAAAAGTGTAGCATCTCATATTTTATACAACAATGTCAGGTAGTTATTTACTGGGATCTTGGGATGGTCTTCCAGAAGGTGATAGAGAGCAGCAAATCTTTGCCATTTTTGCTGGGTCAAAAAAAGATCACACAAAGCAGAACGTGTTGGTTGTAAAAATTTCAGGTGGTATGGGGTTGTGTAAAGCATGAAATGGACATCCTCCTCTTCTCTCTCTAAGACCTTCAAAGCTAAAGCTCTAATGTGTTTCCTCTCAGACCTATATCTGAGCACGTATTCTGGGCTGGCACCCATGTGATTCCCAACTATAGGGCTGCACCAGGTACTGAAATATTGAAATGCTTCTGTAAGCATTGGAAAACAGCCTTTGCCCAAGACCAACCCCCACACCCCACCCAAACTTCTGCCTTCTAGGTTTCATACTGCAGGACACATTTGAAGTTGGAGTCTTTGTCGACTCAAGTCAAAGGAAACCTAGAAGGATGGCTGGAAGCCAACAGTATTCACAGGCAGTTGGAGAACAGACTGAGAAATAGAGATGATGAATAAATGAAAAACAATAGGATATATTGGAGTATATGAGGAAGATATTTGGTTTAAAACTAATTCGGCCTTATCTTGTTTTTCCAAAAGGGCCTGACATGGCCTGTTGAGCATGCATTGTACACTGCTTTAAATATTTACCACGTCCCAAAGACAAGAATAATGCTCTTAAAGATAGGGATGTAACTTCCCCCATATCAGCATTTCCTTTGGGGCTTAAAAAATTAAGGGAATTTACTGGCTCCTGTAACTGAGAAGCCATAGGATTTTCATGGCTTGGTCCAGGCATGGTTTGGTCCAGGCACTGGCTCAATTTTTCTGCAGTTCTCTCAGTTCTGTCTGCCTTCAGATGTTGGCTTTGTTCTTGGGCTGGCTTCATAAAATGACTGCCAGCAGCATTCATGGTGGCTCCACATTCACATCCAAGGGCAGAGCATAGGCCAAGGCCAGTGTTTAGAACCATGATACAAAAGTCCCAAGCTTCACTCTGATTGGACCACCCAGATACAATCTCTGTAGCTACAGGAATGTTATGCTCTGATTGGCTTAAACTGTATCAATCACTATGACAAGGAATTGCCATTATTCTGAGTGGCAAAGAATTGTCATTATTTTGAGTGGCTTAAACCAAGCGGGGCCCTCCTCTGCATCTGAAGATAAGTTTCTTCCTTCTTGAACTTCATGGTTGTCACTCAAGGAAACTGAAATGGAAGTTACAGAACAATTTCAGCATCTGCTACAAGTAAACAATATTTTTTAGCAATTTAAATTTAGTACAGTGTTCCTAAATGCCTATTTTTCTTTTTGAAATTATTACTTATTTCACTACATTGAACTCTTTCCAAATGAAATACACTTGAGCATCCAAGGGCAATGATAGGCTGAGAGTCATCTAACATCAGACAAGACATTAGCAAGAATTTCAGGACGCTCAGGTCAGCGGTGGTCTTCTTTCTTGTTCTTTCTCTTTCTCCACTTTCCCTTATTTTTCTCTCCCTCTATTTTCTTGCTAACTTTTCCTTTTTCTAAATTCTTTCCTTAAATCTATAGTCCTCTTTTTCTTTCATTAATAAGACTTTTAATATATGCAAACATAACAGGATGTGAGATTAGACATTTCCTGATGTCTCACAATTTTAGCTAAAGACTCAAAGCCTTTGAAACAGGTGACAGTGTCCCCCTAGGGAGGCACTAGACATAGCCTCTCAGGAATTATTAAAAGGGACCAAACTCAGGGCCAGCCCCAAGTTCTGGTGGCTAAGTTCAGCACACTCTGCTTCAGCGGCCTGTGTTTGGTTCCTGGGCACAGACCTATACTGCTTGTTGGTGGACATGCTGTGGCAGTGATTCACATACAAAATAGAGGAAGATTGGCACACATGTTAGCTCAGAGTGAATCTTCCTCAAGCAAAAAAAGAAAAAAAGAGGTGAAGAAGACAAAGTCCTAAAGAACACTATTGGTTGTGGGAACATTTTTTAAAGTTTTACATTAAATTTTAATGTAAAGAAAAAAGGTGTTTCCTAATTGTACTACCTTGAATTCAGTTTATTTAATAAACTTACTATACGAATGCAAAGCATCATGTATGTGTCTTCAACATACTTTCTGTGAACATACATAAGTAATGCATCAGTCATGTCCTGCAGGAATCAGAGAATGTCCAAAGAGAGTGACTGAGGAGTTTACACAGATGTGGGTGGGGCTAAGGGGTAGAGAACCAAAGTTGATGAATCTCTGAGCTAGCAACAACTGGGAGCCCTTAGCACCCCTAGGCCTGCAGGGGGACAGGGGAGGGAGTGGCTGCCAATTCTGACAAATATAATTGTAATGGACATATAGAAGACTCAAATTACATAAAACTGATGATAAAGTAGAACTTCCCCATTGAGTCTCCTTGAAAAAAATGGAATTATATTCTTCAAGGAGAAAAAATTAACCTAAGGCCAATGAAATCAGCCTTAAGAGGATAAAAAAATATATTTACACATAAATGTTATTCATCTAAAATGAAGATAATCATATGATAAAAATTAATCACCAAAACAAATCTGGAAATAAAAATGCTAAAAGTGAAAGCTGAAGATACAGTGATCCCATGTGAGTTCACAAATGGAGGCCACGCCTCAGCCCACCTCACCCACATGGACATGTGTGCACAGACTATTAAAGTACCAGCTCTTTTCACATCTTTGCTAAGACAGACCCTTAATGGTGTATTTTCTCACATTTTCTAAAATCATGACACAATCATCTGTACTCCTAGGAAAACAGAAAGCTTGGTCCTTCTTAGCATCTCAAAGGATCATTTTTCCCTTTGCATCATTTTCCCATTACTCTCTGCATTCTCATTTTGTGAACCTAAAGTCAGCTGCCTAAAGTTCCCACGTCTTTGTTCTTTCTCACTGACAAGAATAGGGAAGTGAGATTTGTTCAACTCTGTCCCCACTGTGGCCTCTAGTTGGTTCCCACATTCCAATCATCTAAGTCTCGTCTCTTTCTAAATTCAACTCAGCACAGAGTTCTGTCCTCCTCCATTGCTCTGGAAAACTTTCCTCCCTGTCCCCACCACACAAACACACATACACACACGCACACACACATGCATGCACTCCCATACCCTTCATTGTCTGAGGAAATCCTTCAAAGTCCAGTTTAAATGTGGTCTCGTCTCTCAACCCCTCACTAGTCTCGCCCCGTACCAGACCCTCCTCCCCTAGTCTAGCCAATGTAATTAAACATCTCCTCTCCTCTGCTCACCTGGTACTTAGTCTCCAAACTTCAGAATAGTCCTCATCTCCTACGTTACAGTTAGCATTTCTGGTGAACATCTTCCTCTTAGATTGTTAGATCTTGGAGGCAGAAACTTTGCCATTTATATGTCCAGTGGCAAAGGGAGAAGGTTCATAATTTATGCTGAAAGAAAGAAAAAAATATATGAAAAGGTTTTCGAGATGTCTTAAAGGTTTTTTTCCTTCTCCCCAAGCCCCCCAGTACATAGTTGTATATTTTAGTTGTAGGTCCTTCTAGGTCTGCTAAGTGGGATGTCGCCTCAGCATGGCTTGATGAGTGGTACTAGGTCTGTGCCCAGGATCCAAACCAGTAAAACCCTGGGCCGCCAAAGCAGAACATGCGAACTTAACCACACAGCCGCGGGGCCAGCCCTGTCTTAAAGGTTTTGAAAGCAATAGAAGTAACCCCTGTGCCCTCCCCTCTGCTCCACTGGTATATCGGGGACAGGCCACAAGCAGATGGATAGTGGACATCTGGGCTGCCCACTTGGACACTGGCTTCCCACTTGACCCAGAAATCAAGGCCACCTCAGAATCCCTTTAAAACAAATACAAGAACAACGTGTAGTAAATTAAAACCTCCTTTTGCCACTTAATTCTTAGCCAAGTTCTATAGGTCAGGTTGCCTTAAAATGAGAGGTGGCTGTTGATTAATATCTTCCTGTTTATTAATGAGCAGTGAGGTGGCTGTGTTTGCCAAATGAGTTGTTGCCACAACACGTTTACACAGTTATAAATAAAGCAAACTGCAAGGAGAATAGCACTGGAAGATCTGAGATCTTATTTGTTTTCATGAGGACTCTCCCAGTTGCTTCATGCTTAATGGCAAAGTCATGACTGTACCCCAAGATATAGTTAGCCTAGGCTCAACAGCCTCGCCAGCCCCATTAAAGCCACAGCAGGCCCAGTGGAGCTGCTTACAGACCAGAAGGAGAATGATGTCACTTTGCTTTTAATTAACACAGTTCTGAAGTCCTTGATTCTCCTTTGCAGTCAGCCAGACAGACCCAAGTGCAGAAAGACAAGCTTCTGACTATGAACTTTCAGGAGTTCCTCCGGCCCACCCCTCCCCTTGAGTTCCATTTACTGTGCACATTAGGTGGGTTACTCATGGGCAGGAGGTTCCTATTATTTGCAAACCATTGTTCTCTGAACCCTCTTGGTAAACTATAAAGGGCCTTAGAAATTCATTTGTTTGTTTTTCACTGTCTGGCTTATTTCACTGAGCCTATAATCAGTAATTACAAAAAAGAAAAAAAAACTTTAGTTACTAGCTACCTAGTCATCAATGGCTAACTGTTTACTGGTTTCAAAGGTAAGAAAAGCCTTCATAGAAAAGATGACACTTGAAAGGACAGATCCACATGCCTGCCTCACCCTGTCATTTGGAGGATTTGGTGACTTCACTTATTTAAAGCATTTAGCACAATGCCTGGAGTCCACAAATGTTAGCTGAATCTAAATAGTTTTGTTGGTTGCTTTATATTCCATGTGACCCTCTGGATCAATCAGGGATCTTGATGGCAAACAACAGAAAGTGCCTTGCTAACCTAAGCAGAAGAGAAGCTTCATAGAAGAGTCTCAGAGAGCTCAGCGACTCCACAGGGAGCCGGTTCAGAACAGAGATGGGAACCAAGAGAGACCGGGCAGCTGAGGACATGCCAGGATGAGCTCCCAGGACCAGTCTGGTCAGGTTGATGCCATGAACACAACTGGACACTCAGCACCAAGTGTGATTCTCAGTGTCCTTGGATTTTCTACCATGCTCTCAGAATGTAACACCCTGGATGAGAGGACCCGTTGGCTGATTCTAGATCAGTCGTCCACTTCTCAGCTTTCAGTGATCATTGAGAGAAGGTATCTGGCCTCTTCAACTTTCAGAGTAGGAAGCATGGCCCTTTTTCCTAGTAATAATCACACAGCAGAGCCTATTTTAGAAGCAAAAAGGGATTTAGATGTAGAGTATCAAAAAAAGGTTTTGGCTATGCCTTAAAGAGCACTGTTTTGACATAGCAGAGAACATTTTACCAAAAATGTAGAAAATCATCATAAACTCATGTAACTTATCTTCAAAATGTAAAATACTTAAAAATCAATACTTTCAGGCCATCTTTAGGTGTTTCATGACAAACACCTGCTATAGAGTAGGCAATCAATAAACAATAGTGAAGAGAGTCAGTAACTAAATGTGTGATTAATATTAGTCATCAATAACTATTTCTTCAAATCTTTAAAAATTGTTCTAAAATGTTAATTTCTCTGTTGGAACTCAGAAACAGGCCATTTTGAGATGTGGGAAGATTAGTTTTGCTCTCTTTACCCCCATTAATTAATTTGAGAGATGTTTTGATCTAATGTGAGTGTGAGCATCCAGAAAGTAATCAGAGGGGAGTATGGGCTTATGAGTTAGTAGCAAAAGCTGGTTGTTAAGAGTTAGTTGATAATGGATTAGCGAGAGACGATTTTGGTACTCCTAAAAGATCTGCTCTGAGAATTCCAGGAACCACACAGACCTTTACACAGAAGGTAGGAGCCAGAGAAGGGAAAAATTTCTTCAGTAGGAATATAGCCCCCTTACCATCAGCACTGGAACTTTCCCAGCTCTCTGCCATACCACACAAAACCCTCCCTCCCCATCTTCCCCTGCAGGTGCTGCCCTACTTCTTCCTCCTCTTGACTGTCCCAAACTTCTTGATACTTTTTCATACTCGCTTTTTCTACTTTCTCACTTCTCAGTCCACTGCAGTCTGGCTTCTCGCCCCATCACTCCACTGAAGCATCACTTGCCAATGTCACCAGTGACTTCCTTACAGCTAAACCTAATGCACACTTTTCCATCTTTGTCTCACTTGGCCTCACAGTGGATATGAATAATAACTTCCTCTTAGAAACACTCTCATTACTAAACTTTCATAACTCAGTAGTCTCGTGGTTTTCCTCCTGTGTATACTCAATTGTAATACATTGTCTTGGATTTTACACAGGCACTCAAAGTCAACATTCCAAGACTGAACTCATGGTCTTTCTCTGCAGATGATTTTCCTCCTGCTGTCCTCCTTCAAAACGTACACCTCTCATTTGCATGGATGCTAATGCTCCTTCACCTGACATAATATACATTTTGTTGTTGTTGTTAGGGTGAGAACATTAAAGCTCTACTCTCATAGCAGCATTCAAGTATACAACACAGTATTGTTAACTACAGTCACCATGTGTACAATAGATCTCCAGGATTTATTCATCTTATAACTGAAAGTTGTTACCCCTTAACCAGCATCTTCCCATTTCCTCCACTTCTCAGTACCTGACAACAACCTTTCTACTCTCTGTTTCTATGAGTTTGAGATTTTTAGTTTCCACATATAACTGATGTCATACAGTATTTGCCTTTCTCTGTATGACTTACTTCACTTGGCATAATGCCCTCAAGGGGCCATCTATGTTGTCACAAATGGCAAGACTTCCTCTTTTTTTTTTTGTGGCTGAATAACGTATTTTATATAGAAAATATATGATATACATATAAATAAAGGATAAAAATTAACTCAAAATTGATTAGGGGCTTAAACATAAGACCTAAAACCATAAATCTTCTATAGAAAAACATAGGGGGAAAGCTCCTTGACAGCAGTCTTGGCAATGATTTTTTTTTTTTTTTTTTGGGTATGACACCAAAAGCACAAGTAACAAAAGCAAAAATCAACAAGTGGCACTATATCACACTAAAAAGCTTCTGCACAAAAAAAGAAACTATCAACAGAGGTAAAAGGCAACCTATGGAATACGAGAAAATATTTGCAAACCATATATCTGATATGGGGTTAATATCCAAAATATATAAAGAACTCATACAAGTCAACCGCAGAAAGACAAACAATCTGATTAAAAAATGGTCAAAGTACCTGAATAAAATTTTTCCAAGCAAGGCACACAAATAGCCAACAAGTGCATGAAAAGGTGCTGAGTATCATTTATCATCAGGGAAATGCAAATCAAAACTACAATGAGATATAACCTCACATCTTTTAGAACTGCCATTATCAACAACAACAACAAAAAGTGATAATTGCTAGCAAGGATGTGGAGAAGAGGGAACTCTGGTGCACTGTCAGTGGGAATGTCAATTGGCACAGCCACTATGAAAAACAGTATGGAGGGTCCTCAAAAAATTAAAAATAGAACCAACATATAATCCAGCACTCCTATCTCCGGGCGTATATCCAAAGGAGATGATATCATTATGCTGAGAGGTCTGCACTCCCATGTTCATTGCAGCATTTTTCATAAAAGCCAAAACATAGAAACAATCTAAGTGTCAAACTATGGATGAATGGATAAAAAAAAGAAAGTGAGATATTTATATATGCAATTTTAAGGCCTTTAGTGTTTACTAAAAGTCACTGCTTTTGGGGAGTTGAGAAAAAGAGGTGAAGATTAACTGACTTCTGACAGTGGCTCTCTCACTTCTCTCTCTCTCCAAATCCTAAGGGGTGTTGCTAGTATAACTCATCCCTGAGGGGAGCTTCACACTCTCCTCAGGGCCTGCCTGTCCAACCTCTTTTACTGACTCCAGGCCCATAATGGGAATAAAAAACCAGCTATGCTCAGAGGAAAAGTGAAAGGTCTAACCCAGAAATAAAAACACAAAACACAAAAAGAACTCAAGATCTTGCTCAACAGTACAAGCAGAAATAGGTAGCATATATGAGGGTGCGTCCTTGGGAAATTAGACCAGGAAAGATGAATTACTATGTTTGCATAGGGCCAAATTTATCAATGCGAGGATACTCCCTGTGGACTCAGGAGCAGCCCATGCTGCATTTCATATCAATGAGATATATATTTCTTTAATGGAATCCTGATAAATATTTTTTAAAGCACTCCATATTTCTGATGTGCAGCCATCTTTTGTGGTGACCTGAAGCAATGTGTAGTGGTGGCTTTTTGATCATGAAGTCCACTGAAATGAAATAGATGGGCACCCTACTAAGATACTTCTTAAGATATATATCCATAAATATCTGAAATTCTGGGTGTCGTGGGAGAAAACTAACACAAGTCATCATAACAGGGATTCAGATCCTCTTTCCCAGTCCTTAATATATCCTACTTTATAGATAAGAGGCTTCAGCTGAAGGGGATATTGAGTCCCTTTGACAAAATTCCTCATAACAAAATTCCTCATAACTTAGCCAGAAGTACATACAATTAGTCATTCCCCAAAAGTCCCCAGGGGAGACCTGTGGCCATATACCAGTTGAATCTCCTTCAGACTGAGTCTACCATGTATGGTGGGCATCATTGGAAGATATGGCTGCTGCAATTATGGTCTCACTTAGGGGTGGTTCTAAAATGTGTGGTGAAAAGAAATCTTCCAGGGGGCAGAGTTTAAGGAGGCATATTTACTTGTTGACTTCATGAAGAAGAGACATGTCATGAGTTTAGATTTATCTTGATTCCTGTCTAGTAGCTCAATGAGTTGACCAGTAGTAGGTGGCTAGATGAGAATAAGACTGGAATATTGGTGACAAAGGTTCTGGAGGAGATGTATGTGGATGGAATTCTAGGAATAGTTATCAAGTGGGGTTACAAATGCTTAACAGAGGATAAGACATTGGAGGAAAAAAAACAAGTGAGATTTGATATTCATTCCTTTGGCTCTCTGTGCTGAGTCATGTAATGGCCATTACAATATTTCTCTTGCTAAGGCCACAGCTCTCACAAGAGTGGCCTTTTCTGCCAGGGTCTGGTAATATTACCTACCCTCATTATAGACCTGGTGTGATAAAGAATCCCTACCACCACCAGTTATAGGATGTTTCATGCCCCCACCCATGTTTTTAGAGCTTTGTTAATAGACTCTCCTCAAGTGTCCCATTGTTTCTTGTCAATTGACACCTGTTTCTTGAGGGGACCCTAAGACATCCCCCACAACCACCCTGATCATAAACTCTGATCATGGGGGTAGGGAATTCAATCTCTTTTATTCGATGCCACTATCCCAGTATCTAGAATGAAGTCTATTGCACAACAGGTTGTTGACTAAAATAATCCATAACCAATCTATAAATGAAAATTTGGGTGAGTTTATTCTGAACTGAAATCTGAGGACCATGGCCCGGGGCCTTTCTTCCCAAAGGAAGAAAGGGCACCAAGGAAGTGAGGTATACAGCGTGGTTATATAACCCCATACAGGACGTTTCACATATGATTGAAATGTCCCTCCCACAATAGTCACAAGATTGCCCTGTCAGCACAGTGCTTGATGGACACAGCAAGTGGGTCGGCTATCTTGGAGGGCATAGCAGGAGTCAAGTCTATTGTCTTGAGCTGGGTGGTCACAGGTGAGCACAGCAATCAGTTCCTAGCCTAAGGAAAGATGCTTAATCCTTAAGGGAATGCCAACATTGGGAGGGGGAGGGAAGTTGCACCTTTATCTCAAGGGCCTTTGTTCTTGCCATAGGGAATATCTAAAGCAGATATACAATGCATGCTCAATGGCCTCGGTCAGGCCCTTTTGGAAAGACAAGGTCAGATCGAATTAGGTTTATACCAAATGGCTTCCTCATATTCTCCAATATATCCTATTGCTTGCCATTTTTATTTCTCAAGGTTTTCAATAAATGTTTGTTAAATGAACATATGAACAAATGAGCACTCTCACTCCATCAGTGAACTTTATGTTAAAATCTATTATGATTGATTTAATATAGTTTGACTAGCATTTTTGTGCTTTTAGTTGTAATTCATTAAAGAATGACAAAGAATTATAAATGTCAGTAAAAAGCAAGCAAACATGTCCACAGAAATTGAAGATAATTAACATAAAATTTTTTTGAAACAATAAGAGAATTCGGCAAGAAACAATGTTAATATTTAAAAACCAACAGCTTTCCTATAAAGGTCTACACCTGCAGCCCCTGTCTCCACCCCCAGGAGAAGCTCCCACTGGGCTCCAGGGGCGCTGCGACTGAGCTCAGGGGTTGGTGAATCTGGTGGCTATAAATGAGGGGAGGTCCCAGATTGACAAATTATAATTATACAGCTATATAATTTCAATCTTAAATACTTCAGTCGTCATGCCTTTTCTTTTTCAAAATAAAATTTACTACACAACCCCCAAATTTCTTCACACTTCACCTAAGCAATGGTGATTTTCCTATTTTCAATAACCCAGCTGTATTCAAGTTCCAATTTCTCTACAAATGACTTACAAAAAAATGCTATTTCAATCGTGAGCCAATAGAGGACCACCCTTTGCATTTGGCGGCTGAGTTCTGATTTGATCCTTAACCTCTTCAGGTTCAGTGACAATATCATTCCCCAGCTTCCCGAAAACCAGAGTCGCTCCCAGCATAACCTCAAAATGGCCGCCAAGGCCTATGGGAAACGTAGACTTGAATCCTTCTGGCTCCCGCGCGGCACTATGGGAAAGGGATTCCGGGCTCCCTCTGCGCATGTGTAGCCATAGCCCCGCCTCCTCCCTCGTCTTCTCTGGACTCCGCGGGAGCCTTTAGGTACCTCACAGTGTCCTTGGAAACTAACGGGGGCGCCCAGGGTGAAAGTGAGAGGGAGCACTGGGGTGGGAGGTCCTGGGCCCCCGTCGCCCCCAGCGCCATGTGTGCGCCCGGACAGACCCTTGGCGGGGGCAGCCAGTGGGGAGCCTCGGGCCCCTGACCTGTCAGTCCTGGCTCTGTCATCTGTGAGCAGGAGCGACAGAAGGGCCTGGGTCAGCGTGCTCATCTGGACGTGAGATTGATAGCACCGTCTCATGGCGTCGTTTTGAGGTCCGAGTCATCGTTGTACAGTATTTAGATGAGGGCCAGGTAGGAAGCCCTGGGTAAGGGACAGCTGCTGCCATAGTTGGAAGTCAGTTTGTTGGTGTCGCTGGATGGCCTGATGTGCCCTCACGACCGCTTCCCCAGCAGCCGAGGCTCAGGTTGATGGCCCGATGTGCTGGGTCAGGAGGTCGCAGCACAGGATTTGGGTTCAAGGGCAGGTGGCTTCCCTTCAGCCTCGGGCTTTGTCTGATGTCACACCTGCCCAAGACTGGCACTGCGGCCTTCCTAGCTCTTAGGAACATGGCCTGTCCCCACATCCCCAGGGATGTAAGGGAAGGGATGTGGATGGAATCCCAACATGTGTCACATGTACCCTGGGGTTTCTAGTGTCTCTTCAGGTCCCTTGGGTCAGACAGACAGGCCTGGCCCCTTCTGCACTGATGGGATGTCCTTTAAGTCTGATATTGTAGTGAATTTCAAGAGTCAGATTTTGTCCCCTGAAGTGAATTTATTTCCCAGATCCACGTCCCAGTTTCCTTGAACAAAGCAACCCTCGTGAGGCAGGAAGGAGGGGCCTCTGTGCAGGAGTCTTACCTGGAGGAGAGCACCCCTCTGACCTTAGACGTCTCTCCAGAGCTTCAGAGCAGAGACAGAAGAGCCCAGAAAGAGCAGGTCCTAGATTTGCATGGTCAGAAGCCATTCTGGTCCTCTTGCAGTTCCCTCTCTCACAGATAAGTCACCAAAAGCATTAAAAGGGTCTGCTGAGCAATACATCCCAGCTGAAACACACACAGTTAAATATTCCTGCCTTCAAGCATCCCATCTCTTTTACTAGGCTTTCTATGGATTGTCTCTTCCAGGGGGTAAATAATATTACTGAGAATAATAGATAAATGATGCATAGTGAGTATTTAATGAAAGAGTAGTGTCTTATCCTTTGGTGTACTTTAATTCAACTCATCTGTTTTTATTTCTTTGTGTTAGTCATAAGGACACATGCATTATTATTAAATCAATCAAGAAAAGTTTATTTTCCCTCAAAAAAAACTGTAGATGATCATTTCAGAGTCACACAAAGACAAGTGGTGCCACCTGTTCTATGATCTTCTTTATGCCTTTTCGAGGCATAGGTGGCCCTATGCCTAGGGGAGGATGATCCCCAGCTGAGGTGCTGAGATGTGGGGAGGTGACTCTAGGAGCTGTGGCAGGTCAAATCTCAGGACCCCTGTTTTCTTTCTGTCCCCTCAGCTGAGCCACAGTTCTCTTCACTTGCCCAGGAGCCACAGAAAGTGAACATCCCTCAGGTGAGCACTTTCTCCGTTTCCCTCTTTGTATTGTAAGAGATTTATAGGTTTAGAAGGATCCATGCATGAAATGGAAAAAGGACAAATAGAAATAGATCACGTCAATCTTGAGGGAAAATATACCCTGTCTTGACTGTTAACTGTGATGTTTGCTGTCAGCTTTTGTAAGTGACCTTGTCAGGGTAAGTAGGTTTCCTCCAGGTACCAGTTTGCTGAGATTTCATGTCAGTCATGACTGTGCAATGCACTATATTGATTCCCTTTGTGCAGCTATTGGAATAACACTATAGTTTATTTCCTTCCATCTACAGATACTGTAAACAGTATAATGGATTTTCTAATATGAACTTGAATTCCTGTATAGACCCTAGTTGCTAAGTGTGGTAAGTTGCTTCTTACATATTTTCCTAGAACTTTTTGCTAATACTATATTTAGGATTTTTATTTCTGTATCCATAGGTTGGATTAGACTGTACTTTCTAGTTTCTCTGTCCAATTATGGTATCAAGGCCACAGCCTCATAAAAGAAAGTGGTCCTGCTTCTTTTATTTTCTAACAATTTAGACGAGAAAATTGTATTTCATGTAGATTTTGTGAAACAGCTATAAATTTGGGCCTTACGAAAACTTTTTGATTGAATATTTGGATATTGAATTAATTTGTTAGTCATAAGTCTACTATATTTGTATTTTCTTCTTGGTATAACTTTGGTCATTACATTTTCATAGAAAACTGTTCGTTTTTATTTATGTTTTTCAATGTGTTTTCATGAACTGATTGATAGTATTCTCTTAAGATTTCAGTCTTTTATCCATTATATCCATAATTTTCTTTTTTGATAAGCTCTTAAATTTTATTTTAGTATAAAGCTGCTAATCAGAAAAGGAGAAAATATGTTCTAGTTGACACAATCTGAAACCTAGAATTTCTGGGTTGGAGGGTCTTCGTATTTTGTGCTGACAGCAGACTCTAAACATCGGGAGTAGAGGAACATGCCCTTGCCATATTGTGCTCTCTAGCTCTGCACGGCCCCCTGTCAGCACCAATGGCTACAAGACTATCCTTTCTCCATTGAATTACCTTGGTACCTCTGTGGGAAGTCAACCGGCAATGTATGTATGGTCTGTTTCGGACTTTGTTCACTTATGATGATCTGTGTTAATCTTTTCACTAATACCACACTGTCTTGATGAGTCACTTTACAGTAAGTCATGAAATCAGGTAGTGCAAGTCTTCCAACTTTTGGATATTATAGATCCTTTGCATGTTTATAGAAGGTTTTAAAAATCAACTTGCTTATCTCAAAAGAGCTTGCTGAGATTTTGTTTTTGATTGCACAGAGTCTACAGAATTTGCAATAAGATCAATTTGAGGAGAATTTACATCTTGATCATAAGGAGTTTTCCAATTCATGAACACAGTTTAGTTAGGTAACATGGAGGGTTTGGGTTTTTATCTTTCTGAGTCAAAAGGAGAGTTTTGACTTACAGTTTAAAATAATAACTCTGTCTACTGTTTGAAAATAGACTCTAGTGGGGCAGTGGTGGAAGCAGGTACAATGTAGGAGTGACCATTTCTGTAATCCTAGCAAGAAATGGGGATCATAAGGCTGTTAGTTACTTTGAAATGGTCAGGTTGTGGGTGTAATTGAGGGTACAGCCAACAGTCTGAGAGCACGTGTTTCCTCCCCACAACCTTGCAAGTAGAGTGTGCGTTAAATGTTGGATTTTTACCAGTGTCACTTACAACTGATCTCTCTATACGGTTTGTTCTTCTCATGAGTGAAGTGTAACATCACTTTTTGTTTGTGGTTCACTGATGTACTGATTTTAATGACTGTATCCAGTGTACCTTTATAGCCCTTTTTCTGTGATATAAATTGCACGGTTTTCCTACAGGTTTTTTTTGTGTTTTTGTCTTGCTCATGATTTTCTTGTGCCATAAAGGCATTTGATTTTGATGTCAAATTTAGTAGTTATTTCTTTTCTGATTCCTATATTTTCAGTCATAGTTGGGCATTTCCCACTCTAACGTAAGATCATTGTTCTATGTAGTCTTCTAGAATGTGATGTTATTTCTTGCATTTAGAACTTGAATGAATTTTAATTTTGTCCTGCTCTGTTGTGTGAGAGGGGGATCTAACTGTCTTTTCCCAGGTGGCCTCCAGCTATCCCTGTGACATTAGTGTCCAGCCTTTCCTCACTCATTTGAATGACGTCACCTGTGTTCAGATAGGAAGTTTACTCTGTTAATTGTTCTTCTCACCACACACTTTGTTCCAGGTCTTGTTCGCTTGAAGCTTGGACTTCTTTCTGGGCTTTCATCAGCGCTCTGCTCCTCTGCCCACTTCTCTGTTTGCCTTAGATTGGCGGCTACATTGTGCTGTCTTCCTTATCTAATCCAGTCTTACCCTCTGTCTTCCAGAGTTTGTTCAGATTTTCAGGCCTTCTCCTGGGGGACATTTCCCTGTATTCCTTTTTTGTTGTATTTTCATTGTAGGTTTTATATTTTACTTGAGTAAATTTTTGGAGGCAGGGGATGTAAATGTGTGTGCTCAGCATATTCCCTTGAAACAGAGGAATCATTTATGCTTCTAAGTCTCTCCTCTCTTAGTTTCCAGTACTCTAATCTTTCTGCTTTCTCTTTCTACCATTTAGAAATTCTTCTCAGCCTTCATGGCCTATTGTTTTTCTACCCACCTCTTCAATTTTGCTATTTCCCTGAATTCTGTATTTGGTGCTTTTTCTCTCTTCAGTTTCTATGTCCTTTCTGAACCAGCCCTTTTTCTCTAACTTTAGTTACTATCTTAATGACTAATGTCTCCTAAATTCTAATTTTCATTTTAGACCTCAATCTTTGTTCCAAAATCATGTGACAATAGTGAAATAAATAATTCCTTCTGTATGTTCCACACGCATTTTGGATGCAAACCAAAAGCATCGGCCTCACTATAACCCAACCGCTGACTGTTATTTATTCTTCTAATCTCTGTGTATGGTTGCACAAGAAAATAATGACCATCTTTTGTTTTCTATAAGGATTAGTTTCTCATTCATTATCTTTGTTACTTTGCCTTAATATACGTCATCTCTTAAATTTGGTCTTTTCTTTTGCTGCTTAAGACATTATGCACTGTTCATATAGATCAATGGCTCCTAGCTACAGTCAGTTTTGCTCCCCAAATGACATTTAGCAATGTTTAGAGATATTTTTGATTGTCATAACAGGGGATGCTACTGGCATCTAGTCAATAGAAGACAGGGATACTGATAAATGATCCTAAAATACACAGGACAGTCTTCTAAAAATACAGCAGGCCCCAGTGTCGGTAGTGCCAGGTTGAAAAAACCCTGTTCTAGAGCATTGCTCCTGAAATATAAATCTAGTCATATGGAATACCTCCCCGAGCTTACATGATTCCCTATTACCCTATTGGTTGCCTATTACCACAGCAGAGACCTCCATGCTTGGGAGTGTGTACTCTGCATAGTGCTCAACATAATCCATGGTGTTTGGGAAATGTATACAGGATTCCTATTTTTAATAACTTTACCTTAAAAACTAAGGCATTAAGGTTTCTCATAATATTAAGTGATAATATGTGTGTATAAAATGAAAATAAATATGAATAAATCAGAGCATGCAAATAATTTATTTTTTACTAATTATGTACATATCTACAGAGTGTAAGACAGAATTAGGGCCCCATGATAGTCATCCTTTATAGCATTTTATTTTAAATTCTGAAGAGTAAACATAGTCAGACATAGTTTCCCAAAGTATTTTCTATGTCCCTGACTCTGGGCCCTCACATTGACTAGAAATGTGCTGTTACAGGCATCAGTGTCATTCAAGGACATGATTGTGGAGTTCACCAGGAGGAGTGGTGGCAGATGGACTGCACAGAGGACACTCTGCAGAGATGTGATGATGCTGGAGAACTACAGCCACCTCGTCCCTGTGGGTGAGCAAACCTCACCATGTGACTCCTTTTAGACTGCAAATTCTGTTTTTTCTTTTTTAAATGTCGATCACTTTTGTTGAGGTGTATTTAACAGAAAATAAAACTCAGTACTTTTCAGTGTACAAGTGAGTGAGTTTTGAAAAATGATAAAGTAGATGACCATCATCAAAATCATGATTTGGAATAATTCCATCATCCCAAAAATATCCTTGTACCCCTTTGCGGTGAGTCCCCTCCCTCCATCCTTACCTCTCAGAACCCTCAGAGCCATCACTGGTCTGCTTTCTATTGCACTAGTTTTGCCTTTTCTAGATTTTCATATAAATGAAATCATGAAGTATAGATTGTCTTTTGTCTGGCTTCTTTCACTCAGCACAATGATTTTAAGACTTGTGCATTTGTGTGAATCACTAGTTTATTCTTTCTGTCCTGGGCAGTGTTCCTTTCTGTGCATAAACCACAGTTTGTTATCCTTTAGGTTGATGGACACATGGATTTTCTTTCAGTTGTGGCAATTATAAATAAAGCTAAAATGAATATTTACATAGAATTTTTTGTGTTGACGTGTTTTCATTTCTCACCTAGGAATGAGTTTGCTGGGTCTTCTGGTAAGTTGACATGTAACTGTGTGAGAAGCTACAAATGTGTCCAAGCTGGCTCTACTGTTTTTCATGCCCATAAGCAATGTCCGAGTGTTCTCATTGCTCTCTGGTTACCAACAGATGCTTTGGTAAGTATTAATATTTTTAACCATTCTAGTTGGTGTCTTGTATATTATTGAGTTTTGATTTCCATTTCCCTGGGCACTAAGTGTTGAATCTCTTTTCATGTGCTTTTTAATTATTCATAATTCTCCTTTAATGAAATCTGTGTCAAATCTTTAGCCCATTTTTTGTTGAGTTTAGTTTGGTTTTTGGTTCTTGTTGAGTAGTAGTTGTTCAGAACTTTATCAAATAACTGTTTGCAAACATTTTAATGTGTCTCAGCCTTGTCTTTTTAAGAAGAAAATATTTTCAGGTTGTTTTTAGTTTTACATGTACTTAAAAAATACTTTTTATATGTCATAATTATAGATTCACAGGAATTGGCACAGTTGTATTCTTCACAGGTTTCTCCCACTGGTTATGTCTTACATAACCATAATATAGTCTCAACAGCAGTAAACAGATACTGGTACAATGTGTGTGAATAGCTCAGTGCCATTTTATCACATGTGGAGATTCAGGTAACCACCACCACAATCAAGATACAGACTATTCTATCACCACAAAAGTTTCTCTCGTGCTGCCTCTTTATAATCATATCCATCCCTCTCCCACAACTTCTCTAATCTGGCCAGTACTTATCTGCTCTTCATCTCTATAATTTTGCCATTTCAGGTTATGTAAATAGAATCATAGAGTATTTGATGTGAGATTGAGATCAATCCAAGTTTTAGTGTGTATCAATCATTTATTTCTTCTATTACTATGTAGTGTTCCACTGTGTTAACGTAACGTAGTTTGCTTAGGCATTCACCTATTGAAGGATATTTTGGATGTTTCTAATTTTTGGCTATTATCAATAAAGCTGCTATGAATGTTCATGTTCAGGTTTTTGTGTGAACATAAATTATTATTTGTCTGGAATAAGTATCCAGGAGTTTGATTGGGGTTGTATGTTAAGTGTATGTTTTGTTCTTTAAGAAACTTTCAAACTGTTTTCCAGAGTGCCAGTACCATTTTGCATTTCCACCAGCAGTGTATAAGAAATCCAGTTACTTCCTGTCCTTCCTAGTACTTGGTATTGCCAGTATTTTTTGTATTTGTAGTTGTAAAGGTGTATAGTGATATCTCCTCATGGTCTTAATTTGCATTTCCTTAATGGCTAGTGATGTTAAATATCTTTTTATATGTTTGTATTCCATCTATATGTCTTTAAACAGTAAGTTGTCTGTTTGTGGCTTTTGTGCATTTTTTCCATCTCTATTGATGTATAATGACAAGTAAAAATTGTATATATTTCAGGCTTACAACTTAATGTCTTGATATACGTATCTCTTGTAAATTAATTGCTACAATGAAGCTAATTGTCATATCCATCACTTGACATAGTTACCTTTTTTCTTTGTTGAGAGAATAGTTAAGATCTATCTTCCTGGCTAATTTCAAGAATACAATACAGTATTGTTAACTATAGTCATATTGCTATACATGAGATCTCCACAGCTTCTTCATATTGTGTAACTGAACTTTGTACCCCTTGACCAACATCTCCCCACTCTTCATCTCCCCAGCCACTGGAAACCACCATTCTGCTCTCTGGTTCTGTAAGTTTGACTGTTTAAGATTCAACTGAGATCATGCCATATTTGTCTGTCTGTGTCTAGCTTATTTTTTTGGCTGAACAAATTTGGAACAGTATTCCAGTCTATGTATATATACCACTTCTTTAATCTTTAATCATTCATCCATCAACAGACATTTAGATTGATTCCATATCTTGGCTCTTGTGAATAATGCTGCAATGAAAGGGGAATGCAGATATCTCTTTGAGATCCTGATTTCTTTGGATATATACCCAGAAGTAAAATTGCTGGATCATAGGGTAGTTTTATTTTTAGGTTTTTCAGGAGCCTTCATACTGTTTTGCAAATGGCTCTACCAGTGTACATTCCCATCAACAGTGTACAAGGGTTCTGTTTTCTCCACATCCTCACCAACACTTGTTGTCTTTGTCTTTTTGGTAATCACTGTTATCTAACAGGTGTGAGGTGATACCTCATTGTGGTTTTGATTTGCGTTTCCCTGACAATTATTGATGTTGAGCACATTGTCATATACTTGCTGACCATTGGTTTGGCTTCTTTTTAGAATTGTCGACTCAGGTCGTTTGCTCATTTTTTTAATCTGGTAAATTGCTTTTTTGCCTTTGAGTTGTATGACTTCCTCATATATGGTATATATTTATCCCTTGTAATAATTATTATAATTTTCAAGTGTTTTCTTCCATTCCATAAGTTATCATTTCACTCTGTGGATTGTTTTTCCTTTGCTGTCCAGAAGCATTTTAGTTTGATGCAGTCTCTTTTATTTTTGCTTTTTTTTTTGCATGTGCTTTTGGAGTCATATCCAAAAACCATTGGCAAGACTGAGGTCAAGGAGCTTTGTCTGTATGTTTTCTTCTAGGGGTTGCTGAGGTCAACAATGACTTCCTTATAGCTAAACCTAATGGACACCTTTCTATCTTTGTCTCACTTGGCCTCACAGTGGCTGTGGATGATAACTTCGTCTTGGAGACACTCTCTTTACTAAACTTTCATAACTCAGTAGTCTTGTGGTTTCCCTCCTTTCTATACGCAGTTGCAATACATTGTCTTGGATTTTACAAAGGTGTGCAAATTTCAACACTCCCAGACTAAACTCGGAATCTTTTTCTGCAGATGCTTTTCCTCCTAGTCCTCCTTCAAAATGAGTGCTCTCTCATCTGCATGGATGCTAAAGCTAAAAACTCAAGCAACATCTTTGAATCTTTCCTCTCCCTCAGTGCGTAATTTCTCATCCCACGACCAACCAGTCACTTGGTACTGATTATTGCAGTCCTTGAATAGCTCTCAAATACTTCTACTTTTCTGCATCCTTTCTGAAACCACCCTAGTGCAAGTAACCAACTAAATAACTGGATGATCTTAATGACCTTGTGCCTCTGAGCCATAATTTTCTGGTTTTTAAAATGAGGCAGTTGGAATGAACACCAAGTTTCTTCCTTCTCTATATTCTATGATCATAAGAATTTAAAACTAAGGAGAGGCTCAGGGCAAAATCAATTTCAGTGCTTTGGGAGACCATCTCACTTTCTCCATTTAAATTAACTATTGGGGCAATTGAGGTTGTGCCTCATATCCTCCCATAGCACTGCTCTTAAGGACAATCTCAGGGTCTTCATGGCAACTTATAGTAAGACCCTTTCTCTTAAATTGGAATCTGCCTTATGCCATGTTTTGAGTGTATAAAATATTTTAAAATGAGATTCCAATGTTGTTATAAATTTATCTACCTTGTTTTGTTAATTCATCTGAATGCTCTTATTCTTGAAAATGTGCCATGTGAAACAAAAAGTCCCATGGAAAGATTTAGCATATCATTGTTAACTACCTCTTGAGTGTATATAAAATAACCTGTGGGGCAGGCCCAGTGGCATAGTGGTTAAGTTCACATGCTCTGCTTCAGTGGCCCGGGATTTGCAGGTTCAGATACTGGGCATGGACCTACACACTGCTGATCAAGCCATGCTGTAGCAGCATCCCACATACAAAATCGAGGAAGATTGGCACAGATCCATCAGTGACAATCTTCCTCAAGCCAAAAGAGGAGGATTGGCAAGGTCAAAATGAAAACATTATAAAAGAAGAGTAAAGGATTTATGGAGGGCTTTTTATGGAAAAAAAGTTAAAAACCATAAGCAAATGGAACGAGTTAAGTGACACAATATGGCACATTCTTCTGATGAGTTTAATAAGCAGCCGTTTTAATGCCAGAGAACTAGACTGCAAAGTGAGGAAAAGTTGGGAAACATCAAAGGGGCAAGAGCAAGACAAGTAAGGGGTCCTGTCCTGCCCTGAGGATTCTTTTGGTTCTGAAGGCTGTTAGCCCAAGCTAAGTGAAGACCTGGGGAGGATGCTGTAGATCCTGTAAAGAGGGCATCCATCAGCTCCAAAAAGATGCATCATCTCTCCAAAAAGCTCATTGAAGATTGAAAGTGGGACCCTGTATTACTCTGATTAGGATTAACTTTGTAATTCCAGGGATGGAGCTCCCCTCTCCGTGAGTTTGTGTTCACACAAAAACACAGACTCACCTGGTGTGGATAAAACTGAAATAACCTTTACTGCTGCCTCCTGTCTTCCCAGGACCCAGTGGGAAGGAAAAGGGAGGTTCTTTAGCAAAGAATGGTGTTAAGGGCTGGAGTTTTCCAGCTCTCCAAGCCAGGTTCAGGTCCCACAAAGGGGAGAGAAGTGTGATGGCATCTTTCTGGCAGACCAAGTCCTTGGGAAAACTGGGTCCTTCTGATCTGGTTTGGGAAGACACAGTACTTCCAACAGCCACTGCAGCAGGGCAACAGCAGCATCACAGACGAGATGAGGAACGTGTTACCTCAGAGCCTCCCAGAGAGAAAACATTTGGACTCCTACCATTTCTTGGGATAACTGGTTCCTGGCCCTTTGGAAAATGCCCAGACATCCCAGGGCTAAACTTAGCAGGAAAAGTAACTTGCCAATCCCCTTAAAATATGTAACTAAAAGCTATCTCACCTGCAGTTTGAAAACCACTCTTCTAAGATAATGAGTTCCAGATACTCTAGCTGGTATTCTTATGTCCAGAGTTCTAAAAGGCCCATTAAAATGCATCATCAAAGCAGCATTTGCTAAAGAAACCTCAGTCCCTGTAAAGAGCACTGTCTTGGGGATTCCAATCATAACTCACCAGATAAGTAACCAGCCTTTCCTTTGTAGAACTAGGATGTGAGCTCAACACCAAGTAAACATGACATAAAAGCAGAGTTGGAAAGGAGGACCATCACCAAATGTGATGTGTGTCCCTCTGGAAAACCTAAATCAGCCTAGAGTGAGGTGAGGGGAACAAAACAGAAAAAAACCTTAATGGAGAAAAGGTCAAGCTTGAAACTTCTATTTCCAGGCTTCATAAGGTTCACTTATACTTTCCAACCTTAAGAGACAGTGATGTTCAGGATGACTCCACTAATCACATGGCCTTGAGTATCTAAGCAGACATCAGTTAAGTCATTTAAAAGGATAACTGCAACTTAAATTAGTTCATCCTAATTATGCAAAAATGGTGAATTCAAATAAGCAGGAGAATTTGCTTCTATTTCAGTTCAAAATTTTTTTAATCACCTGGCATCTCAAATCAGAGCAAATGGGTAATGTTACCAATTATATCAGTTTGACTCTCAAATTTAAATATGTGAACATATGAGCTGAATTAAAATTCTTATTTGATATGCACTTATTAACATTTACACTAGAGGCTCGGCTGGGAAGATGGTGGCATAGGCAAACTCTGAACTCACCTCCTCCCATGGACATAACACATTTACAACTATCCTTGGAACAGTTACCCCTGAGAGAGAACCAGAAACTGGGTAAAAACCCCCACAACAAGGGACAGTGCTGAGTGAGGTAGAAGAGGCAGAAATTCCTTTCTGGAGAGAAGAAAGCCACATTATAGCTGTGGCAGTACACAGCAGGGAGCAATCTTAAGGTATGGAGCTTTCCCTGGAGGAGTAGGGGACCTGAGCAGGAGAGCTTTTTCCACAATAAGCAGCTTTTGAACTCAGCACAACCAAGATGAATATAGTAACATCTGGCTTTTCTGGCTATACAGCAACAGGGAATACCCCAGAAAAGCAATCAAACATAAGAGAAAGAGAAGCTCCCTCTAAAAGGGCCCAAGCACAAATTTACCTATTTGAGAAAGCAACCTAAAATCACCGGAAAGAAAGGTGCACAGTCCTTTGATGAAAAGAGACTCACTTGATGGGCTCTGGGTGCTTGAGAGGCAGGAGGTGATTTGGACCACCTCCCTAGGGGCTGAGACATTGGCAGCAACTGTTATTATGACCTAGTACAGGGACACTGACACACACTGGCAGACACCATTGGAGTTCTTCTGGGCTGTTAGTGCAGGGTTTGGCACCACCCACTAGAGCACCAGTTATACTCTGCTTGTAACTCTCTGGACCCCTTCAATATAAAAACATGTTTATTCAGTCCTAGAAATTTTTTTCTATTCCTGTGATAACCATTGATTATTTCTTTTCTCTGGAAGTCTAATCAGATCAATGTCTGACCAGCTTCCATTTCTACCCATGCTTTAGTAACAAGAACTAAATGTATGTTCTTGCCTTAAATGAGAAAACTGGACAATATGTGAAACGATAGTTTCTAGACACTGGATAGTAGAATTTAGGACTATCACCCCTGGAAAAAATGAAACAAATGAGGTCAGACTTATAATTGGCCCAGCTTACTGCCTGGAGGAAGTTTCCAGGCCATAGTGCTGGGAGGATGTAGCCCAAGAGAACTCACTTGGCAATCTTGCTGAGTTGACTGTTTTGATCTCCTTACTGGTGATTGGTCTATTCAAATTCTCTATTCTTGATTCAGTCTTGGAAGGTTGTATGATTCTAAAAATTTCTCCATTTCTTTTAGATTATCCAATTTGTTCATGTATAGCTTTTTGTAGAATTTTCTTATAATGTTTTCAGTCCTGAGGACACAGAAATATGTGATCTAAATGACAATGAATTCAAAATAGTTATCATCAAAATAGTCAACAATGTAAAAGAGAATGTAGAGGAACAATTCAACAAGGTCAGGAGCTACATCACAAAAGCAATTGAAAGTATAAAGAATCAATCAGAAATATTAGAGGTGAAACACACAATGGAAGAGATAAAACAAAATACAGATTCCCTGAATGCTCGAGTGGACATCATAGAGGAGTGAATCAACATAATCGAACATAGGCAAGTTGAAATACTCCAGACAGAGGAGGAAAGAGAACTGAGACTAAAAAGAAATGAAGAAAGTTTATGAGAAGTATCTGAATCAATGAGGAAATGCAACATAAGAATTATAGGTATTCAAAAAGGAGAAGAGAAGGGGAATGGAGCTGAAAAAAGAGCTCAGAGAAATAATAGCTGAGAAATTCCCAAACCTAGGGAAAGAGGGGGAAATCTGTGTGAAAGAGGCTTCCAGATCTCCTAGATTTGTCAATGTAAAAAGACCTACTGCAAGGCATATGGTAGTAAAACTGGCAAGAATGAATGACAAATAAAGAATACTAAGGGCAGCAAGGCAAAAGAAAATAACCTACAAAGGAACCCCTATCAGGCTTGCAGCAGATTTCTCTGCAGAAACTTTAGAATCTAGGAGAGACTGGAATGAAATAGTCAGATCTTTAAAAGACAAAAATCGTCAGCCAAGAATACTCTATCCATCAAAAATATCCTTCGGATATGAGGGAGAAATTAAAGCTTCCCCAGACAAACAAAAGCTAAGGGACTTCATAGCCACGAGACCCTCCCTACAAGAAATCCTCAAGAAGGCCCTCATACCTGAAAAAAGAAGGGAGAAAGGCATCACAAAATAGAAAGCAAGGAGATAAATAGGTAGACAGAATCAGAATAAGATAGCAAATATTCAACTACAGCATTATGCTAGAGGGAAGGAAAATACCAAAACAAAGGTAATCCTGTCATTTCAACCACAAAATCACAACACAAGATGGAGTAAGATATGAGAAAAACAACTTAGGAGGGGAGGAGGAAAGGGACTGAATCGGTTTAGACTAAAGAAATAAGAGGCCATCAGAAAATGGACTTAGACACGAGTTTCTTAATACAAACGTCAGGGTAACCACTCAACAAAAAAGCAAAACAGAGATACAAAGAATCAATAACAAGAAAACAAGCACATCATAAAAAACTACATAATTCAATGGGTAGACCAAAACACACAAGAAGAGAAAGCAAGGAAATGCAGGAAAACCAGAAAACAAGTGATAAAATGACAGCATTAAGCCCTCATTCATCAGTAATCACCCTAAATGTAAATGGATTGAACTCTCCAACGAAAAGACACAGAGTGGCAAGATGGGTTAAAGAACAAGACCCAACAATATGCTGCCTCCAGGAAACACATCTCAGCTCCAATGACAAACACAAGCTCAAAGTGAAGGGGTGGAAGGCAATACTCCAAGCTAATGGCAAACAAAAGAAAGCAGGTCTCACAATACTTATATCAGACAAAGTAGACTTCAAGTTAACACAAGTAAAGAGAGACAAAAATGGGTAATATATAATGATCAGTGGATCATTCCAAAAAGAAGAAATAATGCTTATAGATATCAATGCACCCAACACAGGAGCACCAAAGTTCACAAAGCAACTATTAACAAACCTAAAAGAAGAAACTAATAATAACACAATGACACTCCCCTCACATCAATGGATAGATCATCCATACAGAAAATCAACAAGGAAACAGTGGAGTTAAATGAAAAGCTAAAGCAATTGGACTTAATAGACATATATAGAACACTCCATCCCAAAACAGCAGACTACACATTCTTCTCAAGTGCACATGAAACATTCTCAAGGATAGACCATATATTGGGAAACAAGGGAAGCCTCAGTAAATTTAAGAAAATTGAAATAATAACAAGCATCTTTTTCAATCATAATGCTATAAAGCTAGAAATTAATTACAAGAAAAAAGCTGAGAAAGGGACAAAGATGTGGAGACTAAACAACATGCTATTGAACAAACAATGGATAATTGGAGAAATTAAAGGAAAAATCAAAAAATATCTGCAGACAAATGAAGATGATAACATACCATACAAACTCATATGGGACGCAGCACAAGCTGTATTAAGAAGGAAATTTCTTGCAATTCAGGCACACCTTAACAAATAAGAAAAATCCCAAATAAGCAATCTCAAATTACACCTGACTTAATTAGAAAAAGAAGAACAAAAAAAGCCCAAAGCCAGCAGAAGGAGAAAAATAATAAAAAATCAGAGCAGAAATAAATGCTATTGAAACAAAAAAAAAAGCAGTAGAAAGGATCAATGAAACAAAGAGCTGGTTCTTTAAGCAGATAAATATAATTGATGAACCCCTAGCCAGACTTACAAAGAGCAAAAGAGAGAAAGCTCAGATAAACAAAATCAGAAATGAAAGAGGAGAAATAACAGTCAGCACAGAAATGCAATGGATTATAAGAGAATACCATGAAAACCATATGCCAACAAAATGGATAATCTAGAGGAAATGGATAAATTCTTAGACTCTTACAACCTCCAAAAGCTGAATCAAGAAGAAACAGACAATCTGAATAGACCAATCACAAGGAAAAATATTGAAACACTAACCAAAAGCATCTCAAAGAATAAAACCCCAGGACAAGGAAGCTTTCCTGGGGAATTCTATCAAACTTTCAGAGAGGATTTAATACCTATCTTTCTCAAGCTATTCGAAAACATTAGGGAAGATGGAACACTTCCTAACACATTCTACAAGGCTAACATCACTCTGCTGCCAAAGCCTGACACGGAGAGCACAAAAAAGGAAAACTACAGGCCAATATCATTGATGAACGTAGATGCAAAAATCCTCAACAAAATTTTGGCAACCCAAATTCAGCAATGTGTCAAAAGGATCATACATCATGATCAAGTGGGATTTATACTAGAGAGATAGAGTTGGTTCAACATCTGCAAATCAATCAATGTGATACACCACATCAATAAATTGAAGAATAAAAACCACATGATCATCTCAATAGATGCAGAGAGAACATTTGACAAAATCCAACAGCGATTTATGATAAAACCTCTTACCAAAATGAGAATAGAAGGAAATAACCTCAATATAATAAAGCCCATATATGACAAATGCACAGCTAACATCATACTCAATGGGCAAAAACTGAATGCCATCTCCCTGAGAACAGGAACAGGACAATGATGCCCACTATCACCACTCTTATTCAACATAGTACTGGATGTTTGGCCAGAGCAATGAGGCAAGAGAAAGGAATAAAAGGAGTCCAAACAGGCAGTGAAGAAATGAAACTCTCACTTTTTGCAGATGGCATGATCTTATATGTAGAAAACCTTAAAGAATTCAATGGAAAACTACTCTTTTAGTTGCAATTGCAAATGGAATTGTATTCTTGAGTTCTCTTTCTGTAAGTTCGTTATTGGAGTATAGAAAAGCAACTGATTTTTGTAAGTTGACTTTGTACCCTGCAACTTTACTGTAGTTGTTAATTATTTCATTAAAGTACCTAGTAATAAATTTAACCAAGAGAGTGAAGGACTTATACAATGAAAACTATATGACATTACTGAAAGAAATTGGTGATGACATAAAGATATGGAAAGAGATTCCATGCATGTGGATTGGAAGAATAAACATAGTGAAAATGTCCATAGTACCCAGAGCAATCTACAGATTCAATGCTATCCCAATCAGAATCCCAATGACATTCTTCACAGATATAGAGAAAAAAGCCCTAAAATTCATACGGGGCAACCAAAGACTCTGAATTGCAAAGGCAATCCTGAGAAAAAAGAACAAAGCTGGAGGTATTACAATCCCTGACTTCAAAATGTACTATACAGCCATAGTGATCAAAACAGCGTGGTACTAGTACAAAAACAGGCACGCAGATCAATGGAACAGAACTGAAAGCCCAGAAATAAATCCGCACATCTATGGAGAGGTAATCTTGGACAAAGCTGCCAAGAACATACAATGGAGAAAAGATAGTCTCTTCAATAAATGGTGGTGGGAAAACTGGACAGCCACGTGCAAAAGAATGAAGGTAGACCATTATCTCACACCATACACAAAAATAAAATCAAAGTGGATCAAAGACTTGAAGGTAAGTCCTGAAACAATAAAACTCCTGGTAGATAATACAGGTAGTACACTCTTTGACACTGAAGTAAAAAGAATCTTTTCGGATACCATGTCTCCTCAGATAAGGGAAACAAAAGAAAAAATAAACAAATGGGAGTTCATCAGACTAAAAAGCTTCCGTAAGGCAAAAGGAACTAGAATCAAAACAAAGAGACAACCCACCAATTGGGAGAAAATATTTGCAAATCATATACCTGACAAGGGGCTAACCTCCATAATATATAAGGAACTCACACAACTGAACAATAAAAAAACAAACAACCCCATCAAAAAATGGACAGAAGATATGAACAGACATTTTTCCAAAGAAGATATACAGGTGGCCAATAAACACATGAAAAGATGTTCAACATCACTAATCATCAGGCAAATGCAAATCAAAACTACATTAAGATAACACCATATGCCTATTAAAATGGCTATAATCACTCAGACAAAAAATAACAAATGTTGGAGAGGGTGTGGAGAAAAGGGAACCCTTACACACTGCTGGTGGGAATGCAAACTGGTGCAGCCACTATGGAAAACAGTATGGAGATTCCTCAAAACCTAAAAATAGAACTACCATATGACCCAGCTATCCCACTACTGGGTATCTACCCAAACAACTTGGAATCAATAATCCAAAGTAACATATGCACCCCTATGTTCGTTGCAGCACTATTCACAATAGCCAAGACATGGAAACAATCCAAGTGCCCATTGACTGATGATTGGATAAAGAAGATGTGGTATATATATACAATGGAATACTACTCAGCCATTAAAAAAAGATAAACCCATCCCATTTGCAATAACATGGAAGGACCTGGAGAGAATTATGCTAAGTGAAATAAGCCAGACTGAGAAAGACAAACACCAGATTGTTTCACTCATATGTGGAATATAAACAAACACGTGGACAAAGAAAACAGTTCAGTGGTTACCAGAGGAGGGGGGTGGGTGGGTCGTGGGCACAGGTGGTGGTGAATGGGAGGACTTATGTGGTGACAGACAAGAAATAATGTACAACTGAAATCTCACATCAATGTAAACTATTGTGAACTCAATTTAAAAAAAGCCCCAGAAAGTCACTTCCACAGCATCCTATTGGTTGAGCCAGTGACTGAGGCCTAGAAAGAGGGATGTAGACTCCCCCTTTTGATGTGAGAAACAGCAGACAGTAAAGGAGGGAAGGAGACTGCCCATCTCACCCTAGTTGTTAGCCTCCCATCCTGGCATCTCTGCTTTACCCAACCGAGTTAGAAGGGGAAATATATAACACAACTACAATAACACAGATTATTGTGCGGTATTTTCTCTTTCTCTTTGGCTCTGTCTCTTTCTCTGGAAACACAGCTCTTCCTGAATGAATGAATGAATGAATGAATGAAAATCTCTGTCTTTCTCCTTCCCATTCTACTCTTTTTTTCCCTCGTCTCCTTCTCCTTTCTTTCCTCCTTTCTAATGAAGATAAAATATTAAAAAAACACTTTTTAAAAGCAGCAACGTATTCTAATCAGTGAGTAAATCTTAATTTCTTGGTTGATTTTAACCCAGACCTCCCATTTGGTATCTGCCTGACTGATTCACTCATCATGCTATCTAGGAAGATAATAAGAGAAATTTTTTAAATGCAGGCAAAGGAAAGAGAGGGAAAAATTGGAAAGAAAAAGTAGATTATCAAAGGAGGAAGGAAAATATAAATGGGAAGTGAAATGAGTCAGGAAGACTGAACAGTATTAAGTCCAAGGTGCTGAAAAGACAAAGGGAAAGAAGCCAAATTCTTCCATTATAATGCTGCATCTATCCCGTTTTCCTTTCTAATCCATTGCCACCACCACCAGCCTAATCTAACCTTCTTTCTTAATGCCTGAATTATTGCTTTGTCATTTTACCTAATCTCCCTGCCTAGGATTTTTATCCCCTTAGAAACCATCAAAAACACTGTTTTCCTCATGGTGTTCCCAATTAAAAAAATAAAATAAAAAAAGAAACACTAAATGACTGCTGAAGGATAAAGTCCAGTATAAGCATTTTCAGGATTTTCATAATCTGACCTAATGTTCCTTGACAATCTTGTTTCTCAAGTCTCCCCTACATGAAACTGTCTACTCAGCCAGGGCTCTACTCAGCCAGGGCTCTACTCACTGTATGCAAATACACAGAAAAATGAGACTAGATCTCACTATTTATTACATTATGAAAAATATGAAACCTGAATCAAGGAAAATAATAAAAATATTATGTTTCATAAAGTGTGGCAGCGTTGTAGGTTTATAATTATAGCACTTGTGGTCTACATCACTTCTGACAAATACAGTCTTCTCCTTTTTGTCTTCTGTCCTTTGCTGTAATGGATCCTATCACCAGGAGATTTCTCTACTGCTCTCTGCCTTCCCAAAGACTGTCTCACCAGGATGCACAAGAACTCCTCTTCTTCATGGAAACTGATGGTAGCTGATTAATTTGGAAGAAGTGCAATTAGCAGGATTATTCTGCACCCAAAGTACCTTGTTAACACTACAGCATCTAATTTGCTTCTCTACAGAGACCAAGATGCCCAAGTTCCATTTTAATTTTGACTCTGTAGATTTGTTCAGTATACAGTAGTTTAAAGGACCATTTCACCCTAGTTTGGTAGATAATTCGACAAGCCTCCATTTGTACAACTTTGATTGGCAGTAATTACAAATAATAATTACAGAAACAGTTAAAAGCACCTATACTAATATAACTCTTTGGGAGCCTGATATAAATGGGATTTTAAAAAAATAGGATATTTGAGGATAATGATGGGTGCAGTCCATGTTCAAACAGACTTTGTGGTGTGATGCCTTTATTGTCAGGTACAATTTAAGCTGTAGACACTCTTGAAATTACAGGCTTCGGGGGGCAGGCTAAGAGAGATTTTGAAACAATGTACAAATTAGGAATAATTATAGCAATGATTGTGGAATGTCAACATGCATTTCATAATGATGAGCTCAGTCTCCTTCAAAGTTCTGTTGAATCCAGGAAAGCATTAGTATAAGACCAGGGGAAGCTTTGGGATGAATGCCTTGAAGTGTTAAGGAGTAGAGTGACTGATAGTCAACAAATACAAAAGTGGACTAATGAGCAAATGTCTCGATCACCAGTAGAAATTGTACACTTCAAAATATCTTATTAAAATAAGTTTTCTTTTTTATGTCCAATGCTGAATGTGCATTCAGTGGTTTTTCTTTTTTAATCTCTTTTCATTTCAAAACTGAGTAAAAAACCTTTTTAGAGGAGTTTATAAAGGCGGTAAAATAATAATGAGAAGTAAAACATGATCTGACAGGAGAGTGAAGGCTTCTGGGGCAGTGTCAACACTGTATGACTTGATATGGGTGGTGGGTCTACAGATGCTTTCTCTTTGTGTGTTTTATGCATTTTGCTGTTTATAAAGCAGTTATGTAGAAAATCCACTGATATTAATGCAGTGTTCACCTTTGACAGTTCATTAGCCCCTAGGCATCTCTTATGCCATAACTACGGTTTTGCTCATGTACCCTTTTGCTCACATGAAGCAGTCACGCATTAAGAGATGACTCTTTGTTTTCTAGAAGAAATAGTGAACCTGGTCTGGCTCTTGGTGATATTTCAAAACAGTCCCTTTGAGAATGGGCATGAGAAGATGTGCTTCTTCAGCCAAGGATGAAGTCTTACATTTTGTATTATTTAAAGTACCTGATGCAGTGCTGCACAATTAGTGTGCATGCATCCATTCATTTGACAGATATTTATTAACTCACCTACCAGCTGAATCCCTGGGGGTGCCAGAGCAGTTCACCAACTAATATGGGGTTAGATGGCATTTAAATGCAGTAAAGACACTAGAGATTCAGCAGTTTCTCCTAGCTATCAGATTTATCTTGGCTAATAGATATCACTTACTCTCACTCTCATTTAAGTCTTACGAAAGGATGCTAGAGGAGGATTGACCAGTCAGAAGGTGGAGACTTAATAAAAATGGAGAGCCAGTGACAGGAGGGAATAAAAACAGCAGGAGGAGGAGGAAGAGACTGGACAGCCAGCAAGGCCTCAGTGCCCTGCACAGTTTAAGTTGAGCCAGATATTCTTCCTGTTTCCTTGCTTGCTCTTTGCTTTATCCTTCCTCTTGCCCATGCCCTCGCCTGGAGGAGTCAAGCCCAGCATGGATGCTACTGAGTTGGGTCAAAGCCAGAGAAAGGTCCTGAGATCAATAATTGGCTGAATAGGGTCAAAACTTCTGAGCAACCAGAAGTAGAAAGAGCCAGAAGACAAATAGAACTCATTTTTAAAGGAGTGCCAAAGATGAAAAGCAGGAAAGCCAAAATACTCAAGTCCTAAGGGGGAGCACAGAGCCAGAAGCTGGGAGGAGAAGGGGAGTCAAGAAAGTCAACGCCAGGTAAAAACAGAAATAGGGACTTGAAAAAAAAACAAAGCACAGTGAAATGAAGGGTCCAAGACAATAATTGGGGACATTCCTTGGGGTTTGATACTGGATTTTATTGAGTATGGTTTAGCTTAATTTCAAAGCACAGGCTCTGAGCATTCCCTCCTTATGACTTTATTTCCCACCTGATTGATAGCCCATTATTGTAGAGGCATTATAAGCCCTTACAAAACCATATCTGGAAGCCATTTGGGTAGCCCTGCTAATGAACCAACTTAGTCCAGACTGATTTGGCCATGATGATGACCACATCTCCTGAGGACAGTTCTCTCTACATTCCTCCATTGACTATTTTTGGAAACAAAACACTTGAACAAATATCTACTTAAACAAGTATTTCAGGTGTGAGCACCCTGAGACACTGGCAGATGGAAATGCCTCACTTAGCACCAGGAAACTGACTGAGCACCTACCATGTCCCATGCAGCATGCTCACCCAGAGTGTTTTAATGTAATATCGCAGTGTATTTAACATTTTAAAGTTACTCCATTTGGTTAAAATCAATTAGATTTTTTTGAGGATCTCGATCTTCCCTCACCCAGTTTAAACCATAATCTCCTGAAGACTAGGATTATCTTGCCATTTTCTTTTGAAACCCCCTCATTTCTAGTCAAGCCTCAAAGCATTAAGTCTGTACTGCTGGTTCGTGGCACCTCAGATCATCTCAATTCTCCCCGCCCCACAGTGGGAAAGTGACCTGCTCAGTCAACATGGAGCAAAGTGTTTACTATCAGCCTTGAAATAAGTGTTCTCTTTTTTTATTCTCTTCTTGCTTTCTGCTTTTCAGAGAAAAGCAATAATAATTTGAACTTTTCTGCTATGTGACCTACACTCCACAGGCACTCTATAATAGCTGAGCCAGGGCTTAAGAATGGAGTTGGGGGGCTGGCCCCGTGGCCGAGTGGTTAAGTCTGCGCGCTCCGCTGCAGGCGGCCCAGTGTTTCGTTGGTTCGAATCCTGGGCGCGGACATGACACTGCTCATCAAACCACGCTGAGGCAGCATCCCACATGCCACAACTAGAAGGACCCACAACAAAGAATATACAACTATGTACCGGGGGGCTTTGGGGAGAAAAAGGAAAAAAAAAAATCTTAAAAAAAAAAAAAAAAAAAAAAAGAATGGAGTTGGGTGTGCTTGTGTGTGTGTGTGTATGTGTGTCACACAATGTGATTGCCAATGTAGGATGGGAGACAGGAAAGAATGTTTAAGCACATGCGTATTTATATCAATGAGATGTTAGGACCCACAAAAATGAATTCATTTTTTGTGATGTTAATGTTATATTTTGGGGAAGTGTTGGGGAGACAGAAGGGGAGCTGCGAGTAGATAGATTCGTATCTCTGTGTGGGGAGGCTCGGCTCTGAAGACAACTGAAGTCTCTCCTGGCATTGAGATATTTCATTTGAGAAAGGAGAAAATGGAATGTCCATCCCCCTTCCTCCCTCCCCACTTCCTTGGTGCCCTTCCAAGGTAGGGCCCCTTGGTGCTGGCTGCTCAGTCCTCCTCTAGGGGAGGCTTTCCAAAGCCAAGGGGGCCAGAGTGGGCTGCTGCCAGAGATGCTGCTAATACATCTCCTTCTCACCCCACTTTTCATCTGCTGTGGCTTTTGGTGGCAGCGCCTTGACCTGACAAGGTTAGAATTACCACCTTATAGGGGATGACGTGTGCACCAGCAAGCATCCAGTTGATTCACCAGTTACCCTATGCCTGTGCTGGGCTGTGATGTGCCATTATCTTCCTGCCCCCATTTTACACTTCACACACCAGCTTTCTCCCCAGAGAGTTAGTTTATCATTAACCACTTTGAATATCTAGACCATTGGCTCATTTAGTTTTTCATCCTTTAAAGGATAATGCTGATGTGTGCAGGTAGCAGTCGTGTTGATTTCCACATTTGCTGAGGCATCTGAGTGTGAGCTGCCTACCATGCTGCTGACTTTAATTAAAGGTTGTTCCTGTGATCGTTTTTCAGCATTTATGTTGCTCCTCACAACCCATTATTCCACAGAGCAGCTGTCAAGGTGATCAGTGTTAGCAACCCTCACTGCAGAGGCCATGACTCTAAGGGTCCTGGAGAGGTTTTAAGAATATCCCTAAAGTACACAAAGTGAATAACCACAGAACTATGACTGTCCTGGACCCCCTTCTCTCTAGCATACTTGGCGAGTTCATTCATTCCATCATCTGGTTAGCAGACCTGTACAGGGTGGGCTTCTCCTGCAGGTTGCATCTCAAATATCCTCAGATCCCTTCCCTGTTGACCTTATCTACAGCAGCATCCCCTCCCCAAGGCTCTATCACATTCCTGTGTTTATGGACTTCACAGATCTTAGTGCTACCTGAAGTTATCTTGTTTGTGTGTTTATGTTCTTGTTTGTTGTGTGTCTGCACCATTCAGGAAGGTCATCTCCATTACAGCAGCAGTCTTGCCCGGGTTATTCATTGCTGTATCCATCCTCTTTGTTGAAAGTATCTGGCATATACAGTGGGTGCTCAATAATGCTTACTGAGAGAATGACCGTGACAAGAGCCCTATAAATACTGTTACTCATGCATCATTTTCTACGCCTTTTCATCTCTTTCTGGACTTTATGGCTATAGCCACACATACAGTCAATTATTCTCAATTACTCTGGAGCTAATGGTCCAGTTTGTGGATTGCCCAAGTCCTTGGCTTCCTCTCCTCTGGAGATTTCTCCAGATCTTTCAGTTATTTCTGGCCTTAGTTGAGTGAAGTCTAGAAGAGAGTAGGGCAATGAAAGTCCTATTAGACAATTTTACTAGTTCTAATAGCTTTGGAAAGGTACAAAGTTGAGCTTATTGATTCTAAGATATCTTTTTTGCCTTACTTGTGGATTTCAAAAAACAAAATCAGCCTGTTTTACATACTCAATACAGTGAAAAGTGCTTTGAAGAAGTAAAAAGCACTGTATTAATGTAAAATATAAGTGTATGCATGCAGTCCCATTAACCTTGGTGATTGAGAGCTGGTTATACATTTAAGGTTTAGCTAGTTTTGATAGAACCGAACCTCACATTTTTCTAATGGTTAGAGCCTGACGAGGGCTTAGAAAATGTGCCTTTGGTTGATTTTCTTTTTCAACCATCAAATAAAGGTAAAGCTTGAAGTCCCTTCAAAGCCTAATGTACACCTGAAATTACACAACGTAATAAACCAACATGACCTCAAGAAAATAATTATTGAAAAATATTGAAGTAACACTATACAGAAAGTCAAGTAAGAATAGACAAATGACCCTAAAGGTTAGAATTTTCTTGCTTCAAATTTCAGATGATAAGAATACAATTATTTCCCTTGAAAAACTCTCAGCCTGATCTTGGAAGAAAGACCCCCCTGGATAGTCTAAAAATGAAGTTTTCTATTTAAAAGCAGTTCTTAATGTTCCTTATAGCCCTATGTGCAATCAGAAAATGGGTGGCCTTTTCATTTTAAACATAAGTAATCAATGCAATACCTTACATTTGATAACATACGCTGTTGCATTTTGTCCTCACTACAACTCTGCCCATGGATATTATTGGTGCCACTTTAGATGGAAAAGTAGAAGTGAAGCCATTAAGTGCCTTTCCCAAGGTCTTAGAAGAACTCACCAAGAAGACTGTGTGGCTCAAGTCTCCTGACTCCAGTTTAATATTCCCCACAATAATGTTGGAAAACTGCTTTGGGAAGGGAAGACTCATTCCTAGTACTGTTGTCACACCACCAAGCTTCAAAGGTGAGGCAAATATTTTACTTTATGGTTAAATTGGCCACATTTACTCAGTGTGTACTATATCCCGGGCCCTGTGCTTTGCCCTGGGAGGATTCACAGAAAGTAAAAGACACGTTAGACTTGTCTGGCTCTTACAAGCTGGTGGGGATGGGAGACACACACATACAAATGGGGCTATAATACAAGGGCCGGGAGATACAATGCACCAAGGGATACAAAGCTCTGTGGGAGCAGAGGAGGAGCAGTATCTGAAAATATTCCAGCAAAGGGGTCACCTTTCATGCCAAGGTGAACTTGGAATGAGCAAGATTTAACTGAGGAGAGATTGAGAAGAGGGAAGAGGGGAATGGGGTGTTGACCAAATTTTATCCACCTACAATTTTATCTATTCAAAGTTTATCTACCATGGCAAGAAGATAGTAAATAACATTTTAAAATTAATTTTGTATAGAAGTATTTGCATATTAGTTATATAAATAGAGGTAAAAGCAAGAAGAACTACAATAGAAATGGCTAAAGTGGTTTCTGTGGGGAAAGGAACTGGGGGGATAGGAAGCATTGGGGTTGTGAGGTGGGAGAGGGCCTGTTGTGGCTGTTTATAAACCCTTCAGAACTATTTGATTTTAAAGGCACAGGTATGAATTCCTTAGAGAAATATTAATTATTAAGTGGGCTTTAGAGAATGAGTAAGGTTTCTACAAGGAGAGGGAGGAGGGGGGCATTTCTAGCAGAGGACCCAACATTAACAGAGAGAGGAGGCAGGAGAGCAGAGGGAAGAGCGGGTAACCCGTGAGGATGACAGTGTGGAACACATCTCCGGGGATAGGGACACATGAGCTGGTGCTCGATTGCAGAAGGGCTTGGGTAGAAGGACATGCACACACGCTCACGTGGTTGTTGGCAGGAAGGTAATAAAGGGTGTTGGGCAAAGGGGTGATATGCTCAGCACTGAGCTCTACGTACAGCAGTGGTTCTCACATTGGTGATCACCTGCTTGTTGAGACAAAATTGCTGAGCCCCACCCCACAGCCACTGTTTCTTCTTGTGTATGTCCAGGTTGAGCCCCAAGGATTTCCATTTATGATAAGATCCTAGGCAATGCAAATGCTGCTGGTCTGGGAACCACAATTTGAGAACCAATAACAGAGTATTCTAGCAACAAGGAAAAGTCGAGACTAGAGTAATGCAAGAAGGAGGTCAAGGGACTGTGTCCACCAGGACAGAGCAGAAGGAATGGGGCCCTGACAGGGAGCTGATGGTGGGAAAGTACAGAACAGCAGTCAAGAAAACAGACCAACTGCTTCAAAGGACCCTTGGGCTATCTTCTGGGTCATTTCAAATCACAAACCACCATTAAATCTCCAGTGCCTGTGCCAGGTACATGAGAAACACCTGAAATTCATTTTTAAAATAGCAATCCTGTCTAGAAATTAAGCCGTGAGTTTTATCTTACTTTCCCTTCCTCCTACCTTAATAACCCCATTCTAGTGCAATTTAGGTCGCAAAAGCACCTTCCAGGGACAGCATCCATATATTCACCTAGTCAGCAAGTATATAGAGTATATAGATCTCTATAAGTAAAATCATGTTAAAACTGATTTCCTTATTATTTCATTTTAGAACATTCTTGTAGATAAAATGTGTTCAAAATAAACACAGAATACAGGAAGCATCCATCTCCACTGATTGGGGCAAAATGTGACTAATTCCCCATACCATAGAAATACCCCATGAAAATCCAGAGGAATCCTTTATCCAACATTCCCTGAGAATCTATGACGTGATGAGCACCATGGATGTGCTTGGTTGCAAAGATGAATAAAACATGGACGCCGCTCACAGCAGTTTGACATCTAGCAGTCTTTGTCCTGTGCTCTGAAATCTGCCTAAGGATTGGGTTTTGTTTTGTAATAAAAAGTGAAAGGTAGGGACAGAATAAGATAGTTAGCTTTTCTAAATTGACCACCTCTGTTGTCTAATTATTCCATTGAGGAGAATACTTGGTCCTGGGTTATTTCATCAAGCTCACATGTATTTTTTCTGACATAGAATCTGAGTGGCATCCAGCCCCATTTACTCCCTGGTCTTTAAGTCTAGTAAGTGGATTTTTTGTTTGTTTTTTTGTTTTTGTTTTTGTTTTTCTGAGGAAAATTAGCCCTGAGCTAACCTCTGTTGCCAATCTTCTTTGTTTTGCTTGAGGAAGGTTAGCCCTGAGCTAATATCTGTGCCAGTCTTTCTCCACTTTATATGTGGGCCACCATCACAGCATGGCTGACAAATGGTATAAGTTCATGCCCAGGATCCAAACCTGCAAACCCAGGCCACTAAAGCTGAGCATGCCAAAATCAATCACTACACTATGGAGAGGGCCCATGGCGTTTTATCACTTACACATTTCGATGCCCAAAGAGAGTGCCACTTGGGTTTTTTAAAATATTATTTCCTTTACTAACTCCCAAAATAATAGGGTCCCTTCAGGACCAGTGAGTGTTTGGCAATGGGACGTGTTTCCCAGAAGTGCTGATAGTTCTGGAGAAGAGCAAGTATTTCACAACCACAGTCTGGATGCCAAACTTTCTACTGTCAGTGAGAATCATGTCCCAGTGGAAATATAGTAGAACTGACCCTCAAAGGGATAAGGTGACAGGGAGTGGTGTTTACTCCAGTCAGAGAGCAACCGAAAAGGACTTCTGCAGGTGGAAAGAACAAAGACAAGGGCTGAAGGTCAACTTCCTCTTTGGTTTGGGTTAATCAGGATGCCTAAGTAGGCTTTCTCAAATGTTTTAGGTCTGCTGTCTCTTCCAGCTCTAAAAAAGACCCCATATGTTGTATCAACCTAGACCTCCTGGGCACTGGAGGGAAACAAAAGGAAAAATGTTCAGTCTCATTTGAATTAATGAAGTCATCCACAGAACCCAGCTCTCCTTGCCCCATCTTCAACCTCATCCATCTCCAAATGTTAAGAATAAATGCTGCTCGCATCTGTCCTCATCACTCCACCTTGGCCACCACCAGCATAGCCCATGCTGACATCATCTCTCTCATAGATTACTGCAATAGCCTTCTCACTGGTCTTTCATCCTGTTTAGTCCCCTCCAAACCATTCTTTACATGAATTCACAGTAATTCATTAATTCATATTAATTCATGCATAGTAATCTTTTGGAAACTCAAATAATACTACTAAAATCTAAATACCCTACACATACACATAAAACCTAATTCAAAATTTTTTTCTGGCCTCCCCTTGCTCCAAGTCTTAATTAGCTGATTTGGCATAGAGTGCTCTGCATAGTCTGTGCCTTATGAGGTTTTTGTCTCTTCTTGTTGCATCGCATTCCTCCCTCCTCACCCTCTCTGTTCTCATCAGCCAGATTCCCCTGCCTGGAACACTCCTCCCTCCCTGCTTTGCTGAGTTGTCTCCTCACCTTTTCGGTCTTCACCCATTTCAGCTCCTGAGGGACGCTAGAGGAAGACCCCTCCTCCCTGGTTAGGCCAGATCCCCATGTTTTAAACTCCCTTGGCACCATCAACCAGCTCATGAACCCTTCATAGAATGTATCACAGGACATTTACATGATGTATGCTTATTTAATTTCTGCTTGGTCTCCCGCTAGACTGTAAAATCCATGAAGGCAGAGACTCCCTTTGTGCTTATCATTGTATTCCAGAGCCTAGCATGGTGTCTGGCACATGTTAGGTATTAAATAAATACATTCTTTGTGGAGGAAGGAAGGAAGGATATATAAGTGGCAAATTGATACTACTAAAGTAAGAAAGAGGAGGTCTGGCATTTTAAATGAATGATAATAATAGGTTGCACATATTTAAACTTCCAGTGGTGGGTGAAGTTCTAAGATGTATTTATAATTTATTCCACATGACAACCCTGTGGGGCAGTTATTTCTATTATCCTCATTTCATAGATGAGGAAACTCCGCTGCATAAAGATTAACTAGTCAAAATTACACAGCAAGCAAATGTAATATACCTCATAACTAGAGAGATAAGATTATACATAACCACAAGAAGCCAGTCTCAGTATTGTTTTGACCCAAACCCTTTTAAGGGTTTTAGCAACCACTGTTTTTATTGGTCAGGGATTATCTTATTTGGAATTGGACTTGGAAAGTGAAGAACTCTGTGTCCTCTTTACAAATGTGTCAACCTCCTGCATAGATGAAGATCAGAGAAAGTTCTATCTGGGTTTCAGCTGCCTCTGTCACTTTTCAGGTTTAAATTTTTCTATATGAACGTAAGGATGGGCCAATTAAAATGAGCACAATGCAGAGCAGTAGCCCCTCCTCCCTTCAGTTTTGACTGTATTGTTTTAAAATGAACAGAACAGACATTGAGATGGTAAGTAACTGGGTAAGAGAAAGAGAGAGTATGGAAGAAGAAGGGGAGAGCAGTTCCCTAGGAACAAAGATTGAAATAGAGATTTATTTCTTTAGAAAAGAGAGGATGAAAAGGAATGTGCTGCCCTTCAAATGTCTGCAGGAAGCCACGGTTGATCAGTGTGTTTGGGGCCTAACCTGCAATAGAAAGCCTCATGTTTAGACATGGCAGAGGCTTCTGGGGAAGAGAGGAAGGAAGGAGGCCATGATGCAGAACGAACAAATCACCTGTTTGGAAATGGAACTCTAGATAGAACACTTCCTCTATTTGAATTCTTGTTGAAGACTGATAGTGATTTCACTGGATTAGTAACTACTGGAAAGAAGACCAGTGTGAATACCTTAGCTCTGTGATAGGAAATAGAATTGAGTGATCCACCTCTTACAAGATAGAACATGACTCTATGTGTGGGATCTATGTAAAGAAAAGGAGGCCTAAGATTAAGAGAAGGAGGAGAAGGGGGAGGGGAGGAGGAGTTTTAGGAGGACAAACTTGAAAAAGGCGTCCAAGAACATGGAGTACTGTAGAATAAGATACAGGCACAGGCTCTGCTGGCATTGAATCCAGGCTCCATCGTCTACTAGTTGTAACCTCCCTAAACCTCAGATTTCCCATCTTTCAAATTGGGATTATAATCATATCTAGCTCACAAGATTTCTTTTAAGGATTACAGAAATATTTGTTGGCTTCATAGCACATAGTAAATTCTCAATAAATATTAGTGCTCCTGCTGCTGGTGAAGATGATCTGTCACCTGAGTGCATAAACCTGAAGTACCAGCTATGTTGAATCATGTTGGAATCCACCAGAAATAACCAGGAATAACGCTGTATTGGACTCTCTGCTGGGGGAGGTCATCGCCTGACAGTGAGCTTTATACCTTCAATGCAGAAACCCAAGGTAAGATGCCATCTTCCAGAAATTGTCCATTCTAGGCTTGTTCTATGAAATCATTTTCTTCTCTCCTTCTTTCAGCTTCCATTCTCCATCATTTATTTCTTTGCTCGCTTTTCTACTTTGTGCTCTATTTTCTAGTCTTTTGAAACCTCTGCACCTCTTCCCATGTAAAGACCTATGAAATAAACAATTTGAATAACTCTGTACCTATAAAGGAAAAGAATATTTAACTTAAAAACTCCCAAGAAAGAAATCTCCAGACCCAGATGGTTGCACTGCAGAATTCAACCAAATGGTTAAAGAAGAATTAAAACCAATTCTACAAAATTTCTTCCAGTAAATGGAGGATGAGGGAACACTTTCTGATTCATTTTCTGAATTCATTTTGGCCTTTATACCAAAATGAGAAAAAGTCAGTACAAAAATAAAGAAAACTACAGACCAGTATTTGTAAATGTATATGCAAATATCCTTTAAAAATATTAGTAAACAGAATTCTGCAGTATATAAAAAGAATTATACACCATAATTAAGTAGCATTTATTCCAGGGAGGCAAGGTTGGTTCAACGTTAGAAAATAAGTCAATGTAATCCACCTTATAAACAGACTAAGGAAAAAAAAAATTACAAGAAAATTATGGAAAGATTAATGCAGAAAAATTCTGACAAAATTAAATGCCCGTTCATGATTAAAAAAACCAACTCCCAATGACTCCACTCACATGAGGAATTTAAACATATGGACAAAGACAACAGATTAGTGGCTACCAGGGGAAAGGGGGCATGGGGGTTGGCACAAAGGGTGAAGGGGTGCACCTACAACATGACTGACAAACAATAATGTACAACTGAAATTTCACAAGATTGTAAACTATCAGAAACTCACTAAAAATTAACTTTAAAACAAACAAAAAATACAACTCAGAAAAATAGCAAAAGAGGATTACTTCTTCAACTTGATAAAGAAAATCTACAAAAAACCTACAGTTAACATATTTATGGCGAAATACTGAATGCCTTCACTCTAAGATCAGGAATAAGGCAAGGATGTCTGTTCCACTGCTCTTATTCAACATAACGTTGGAAGTTCTAGCCAATGCACTAAGGCATAGAGATCAGAAAGGATTGGGTACATGGAAAACCTCAAGGAGTCTACCAAAAAACCTCCTAGAACTTATATGTGAGTTCAGCAAAGTCAAAGAATATAATAACCATAAAAAATATATTGTATTGCTGTATGCCATCAATGAGTATGTAGACACAAAAATTTTAAATTCAGCATAACTGACAGTCACTAAAAATTAAAATACTTAGCTGTAATCTCACAAAACACGCCCAGGGGACTTTTATGCTGAAAACTACACAGTGTGATGAAAGAAATTTGAGAAAACCTAAATAAAAGGAGAGCTATACCATGTGCATGCGTTGGAAGATTCAACATACTAAAGTCGTCAATTCACCCCAAATTGATATATACATTTAACACAATTGCTAGGAAAATCCCAGCAGATTTCTTGTAGAAAAGGTTTTCCACAATTTATATGGAAAAAGAAAGGAACTGGAACTGGAATAGCTAAAACAATTTGGAAAAAGAATAAAGTGGGAAAAATCAATCTACCTAATTTTAAGACTTAGCTTGCTGTAGCTATAGTAATCAAGATTATGTGGTATTAACAGAGAGAGAGAAAAAAAACAGTAATGGAACAGAATAGAGAAGCCAGAAATAGACCCACACAAATGTGTTCAATGAATTTTTAACAAAGTACAGAAGCAATTCAATGGAGTAAAGATAAGCTTTCAATAAATAGTGCTGGAGCAAGTGCACATCCATAAGCCAAAAAAAAACTTTAGTGTGAGTCTCACACCTTACACAGAAATTAACTCAAAATGGACCACAGACTTAACTGTAAAACATATAACTATAAAATTTTTAGGAGAAAAATAGGAGAAGGTCTTCATGATCTAAGACTTTGCAAACAGTCTTTAGTTGTGACGCCAAAAGTATGAACATGAAAGGAAAAACTGATATCTTGAACTTCATCAAAACTTACAACTATTGCTCTGCAAAAGACCCTGTTAAGAGGGTGAAAAGACAGGTGATAGACTGGGAGAAAATATTTGCAAACCACATATCCACTGTAGGGCTGGTATCAAGACTATATAAAGAACTCTGGCAACTCAGCAGTAAGAAAGCAAAGAGCCCAATTAGAACATGAGCAAAAACATGAAGAGACATTGTATCCAAAAAGATATACAGATGGCAAATGAGCATGTGAAAATGTTCACTGTCGTCAGTCATTCAGGAAATGCAGGTTAAAGCCACAATGAGATATCACTATGATGGCTCAAAAAGTTTAAATAATGACAATACCAAATGCTGGCAAGGATGAGGAGAAATTGGATTACTCATATATTGCTGATAGAAATTTAAAATGGTATAGCCACAGTTTCATAGACTCTTAAAAAACTAACCATGAAACTGCCAAACAACTCAGTGATTACATTTCTGGGCATTTATCAGAAAGAAATGAAGACCTATATTCGTGCAAAAACCTATACACAAATGTTCATAGAAGCTTTCATCGTAACAGCCAAAACTGGAAACAACACAGCTGTTATTCAACTGGCAGTTAAACTGTAGTACATCTATGCCATGGAATACTACTGAGGAATAAAAAAGAATGAACTGTTGATACACACGACAGCCTAGATGAGTCTCCACAGAATTCAGCTGAGTAAAAAAAGCCAATTCCAGCAAGTTATATAGTACATGAGTCCATATATATAAAATATTATTGAAATGGCAAAGTTATAAAAATGGAAAACAGATTGGGGGAGTAGGGGCAGGAAGAAAGTGAGTGTGTCTATAAAATGGCAACCTGAGGGATACTTGTGGTGATAGAAATGTTCTGTGTCTCAACTATATCACTGTCAATGTCGTGGTCGTGGTATTATACCATAGTTTTGTAAGATGTCATGATTGAAGGGAATGGTAAAGTGTACAGGAGATCTCTCTGTTATTTCTTACAACTGAATGTGAATCTACGTTTACCTCAAAATAAAAAATTTAATTTAAAAAAACTCCAAATGAATGTTTCTTATCTTGATTTGATTTCATTATCAAAATTCATGAAGTTGTACACTTTAAATACCTGTTTTTTGCATGTAAATTAGGCCTCAATAAAGCTGGGGGAAGATACAGTATTTCTCTTTCTTTTCCCTTCCTGAATAATTCATTCTTACATTCCTTAGGTGAGCCAAGAATAATAGGCATCCACACAAAAGGGGGATGGAGGGGGCAGTTAAAGAGGTGTTGCACTGTCCCAGAGCAGCGTGTCAGAGCCCAAGCAGGTGAAGAGGACCTTGGCATAGACTGGTTGCCTGGTGCAGGTGTTGGTGTCTACATAACACAGCTGCCAGGCATGTTGATGTCTAAGCACAAGTGGTAGAAGAGTACAGCCACACATGGAGGGGACGGTGATGGCGATGAGAGATTGCTTACGTACAGATTGATCATGTAAATATATTAAGGATAATGGAACCAGATTTCTCATTGTTGGAGAGACAAATTACAAACATGGAAAGGGAGGAAGCTAGAATGAACCCTGCAGTGTTGGATTGCAACTGGAGGTATTGATGTGAACTCACAATTTTCACCATATCGTTGTATAGAGAAATTGATTAAAAGTGTGAAAGCGTGCGTGTATGTGTGTGTGTATATATATATATACACACATATTTTCTACTTCTGTCCACTGATTGGACCTAGAAGCAGCAACATCCTAATAATAATGAACACATCTAGTACCTTGACCTTGACCTTGACCTTGGCTTCTAAACACCATTCTCCATTAAAGGAATCAGAGCTACTTGGAGAAATAGCTGAAGCCGGGGCTGGTGCAGAGAAAACTATATGAAGAGCTTGAAACATCATATTGTGTCAGAAAGTAAGAAATGCTAAAAATCAGAATAACACAATGGGATATTTAGTCTTAATGACAAATGTTTAATTTTGACTCAGATAATGTGAACATATATTACTAATATGATTAAAAGTTAACTTCAACAATACAGCTCATGACCTAAAGGATCTTACAGTCTATTTGGCAGGAATGGAATGGACTATGAGAACCCTAGGATTTCTCTGCCCAGCATATTTTTCCACTTCATCACCTAGTAGCTGACTAGCTATGGAGAAAATAAAGAGAAAGGAGTATAGGATGGCTCTTGTGTTTCTTGCTTGGGTGTCCAGGTGCTACTACTTGATCCTGGGACTTTAAGAGTAAAAGAAGGTTGGGGGCAGAGGAAGACAATGGGTTAAGTTTGGAAGACTGTACCTTGAGGATGTTTAGCAAGCAGTTGGTTTCATTGGCCTGAAACTTAGGAAAATCTAGCACTGAAATAGCTAACCACATGAGGGGATAACTCCTCTAAGGAGGCTGGAAAAAGAGATAAGCCAGTCAGCCAGGGCAGAAGCCTGGGTTAATCAGCCATTTAGGAGAAGCCTTATGCTATTTGGAATAGGGCCATTTATAAGAAAGTACAATTATGATCAAACATGAGGAGCGAAGTATTAAAATTTCAAAAAATTGGAAACAACCCAAATGTCAAGAAAAAGTAGAATTTAATATTCTACCACTTAATAGGATGTTATCATTGAAAATGTTATTTATGAAAGACTATAATAACAAAAATATTTATGATAGTGTGCTTTCTTTTAAAGTACATTTTATTTAAGCAATGTAAAAATACGCAATAGCAAAATCTGGAAAGAGATGCATCAAAACGTTAACAGTAATTGTTTGAAGGTGGAAGTCCATAAAGTTCTTCCTTTTACTTTTCCATCTTTCTATTTGCTAAATAATACTTCCTAATAAGGGAAGCAGTCACAAAAAGGATTCTCTTCCACCCCTTACTAAGATAACCATGTTTACAGTTCCTAATTAACACAGAACCTGGACATATAGTGCGCCCTTGATACATGCATGACTGTATCAATACCTGCAACTGAAGGCAATTGTCTGATACATTCTGCCTTATAAAAAGCTTGCCGTCCTTTGTTCTGAGGAGCCACGTGTCCTGCCATCCTGGATCTTGCAGTGCGTGATGAACAGCTCTGCCTTTATCGTCTCTGTACACTGACATTAATGCCTTGATGGGGCTTTACCTGGGGTTCCCAGGAACCATTCCTATTAGATTCACTGATTGGGCCGAGGGGGAGTTAAAACTTTTGTTGGTTCCTCTGTAAAAACAATGACCAGCAGACTGTGAGCATCCTTCTAGTCACTTGTCCTGCAGAGAATCAGAGATGATGAATTCTTAATTTAGTGTAGTGGACTCCCACCCTGACGTGTCACTGTCCTTCTGACCTGTGCATGCACTTCCAAGGCATCAGGCTCTCTGGAGGCTGGTATGGTCCATGTGGTAACTGTATCAGGGCTCCCTGCCCATTCCTGAACATTAGCCCTTAACACTGTTCATAGCCCTTTACTTGTTCATTCCAGTTCTCAGGGCCAACCCTATTAGTACATCTTAGTATCTCCGTACATAATAGATGAGATCTGAGACTTAGGTTACTTGTGCAAGGCAAGGCAGCCAGTGCAAGGTGGAGCCTTAATACATGAATATTGTTACTCCATTTATTACTGTGGTCACCTGGGTGGAATTCTGTTGAGTGTGCATGGCAAACGGGGCCTGTGTTCAGCAGGTGAAGCACCCCTCCCCCCAGGCCTCTGAGCATCTTCTCAGGCCAGGCCTCATGTGGAGATTCAGAAGCTGAGAGGTCACAAGGCCAATATCTATTTCTATATCTCTCAAAAAGAGCTCCAGGGGATGGGTCACCTTTGGGAAGCCCCAGTTTCTCCTCTGGGAACTTCACAGTGTCTGTCATGATCTTCTCAGCTTCAGTCATCCTGGTAAAAGCAGCTCTCCTTTTAACTAGGCCTCTGCTCTGCACAGATGAAATGGGGCTGCCCTTTTCCTTGGAATTCTCTTGCCTTTTGCATTTTATCCCAGGATGAAGTCATTGCAAAAAATGATTCTTTTTTTTTCTGAAAAGGTTTTCAGGAGGAGACTGTCCCTTCTGTGATGGGGTCTGGGAAGACTTGCTCCAAACCGTCTGCTCTAATGCCATGTCCTGAGCAGGGAAACTCTTTCTTCTATGTTGGGATGTCTCCAACCCTGCATCCCCTCCACCAAGCTCTTCTGCTTTGTGGCTGGTGGGAAATTCTTATCCTGGCACCTCCTTAAGACTTTCTTAGGGACCCAAGGCTTGTGCTGCTGCTCCAGGATGATTCCTCTGTCCTCCAAATGGACATGCAGTACCTGGGAAGCTCCCATGTCGCCAGTGAGACACCCTGGGCATGAGTCAGTGAGGCCTTGTAAGTCAAGCTCTGTGAGGCAAGGCACCCATCAGTGGGTTGGCCTTGGAGCTGGCTCTGCTCCCTCTTCTCCAGTTTAGACTTTAACTCACCAAACAGCTGTTCTTTAAGGTCTAATTATTTAGGATCTTGGCAAACTGGTCTTTTTGGTGGGCGGCTTTCAGTGGTAACAGCGGTTTCTACATTAAACTCATTTGCATTTACCATTTGGGGGCTTCCCAATTTGCCGGTTGTCAAGATGTCTCCAGTTCTTGATTGAAGAGCATTGAGCTCCTCAGCCCTGAATATCTCCCTAGATACATTGAGCACAGAGAAAGGTTCTGACTTCTCCACCTTTCTGCCCTGTTGCTTTTCTATTCCATCCCTGGAACTCACACTCTTATCCTTTGGCACATGTCCAGCCCCAGCTTGCCTTGCAGGCAGCTTTGGCGTACATCTGTTGCCTAGTTGAGTCTGTCTCTGACTTGTTTTGCCTGTGGTGCCACGTGTGACAGGCAGAAGAGTCTGTCTGGCACCCTCACTTCTCTGAACATCCTCAGCAAGCTCATGGTTGATACCAGAGGGCGATTGTCTCAGAGTCCCCAGTCCTTCCTTGCCCACAGGTGAGGCACTCAGGATGGGGCTGAATTTGCTGTTCCCACTGAATTTGCTGTTCCAACTTGTCTCCATGAAGAGACTTATAGCTTCCTCTAAAGGGCTTGAAGTGCCCAGATTTGGAGTACTGGGATACCCTGTTCTCCTACAGAAATCCCACACTCTCTAAATCACCCAACCCAGGACTAGAGAATCACTGTGTTTGGGATTTTATCTGGGAACCCACCAGTTACAGTGGAATTTAGAAATGGTAGGAATCTTGACTCCTGAGGATCTGGCTCATTGACTATGTAAGGATATGCAAAATAAGAAGCATGCTAAATCTATGATTTCCTGGTTATTGCTACCTGTAATAGCCAAAATGAAGTAAAAGAAAGTGTTGGGTCAGACCTTGATGCTGAACCAAGCTCTCAGATCTAGGTGGATCTGAGCTTCAGCCATTAGCCTCAAAGCCTCCTAAAAAAGGAAAAATTATGAAGGGACAACAGAAAGTACCTCTAAGACCTATGGTCACCAAGAAGGTCATAAATGTAAGGGAGGGCAAAACCAAGAAACAACTGGAACCAGGGGATATAGCATGAAGGAGCTGGCTCATTTTGTGGGTTGGTATCATCAGCTTCCTGAAGAGCCTTTACCAAAATGGATTATGAGAATAATCAGTTTGGGGGCTGTGTCTTTGGTGTTGAATGCTGCAGACTGGAAGAGCATGTTTGGGTTGATGCAGAATCAGAAGCTCACTATTGAACTATTACAGATGGCTGTATGTGATCCAGACACACAGAAAGTTATTCCTGAGGGAATGGCCAACCTGGTGGACTGGATAAAAGCCACTGTAAAGTGTGTTTATACTGAGAAGGGGACTGTCCAACTCCCCCTGTAAATGCCAAATGGAACTCCCAGATGAAGCAGCTGATATGCTTCAAATGCAGGCCATGGGCGTCTGGCTTTATGATGACATTCACCCACTGAATATGCTCATTACCCAGGTTATGGTAAATGCTGTAATTAAGAGGGCCCTGTTGCATGGGCAGCCCATGTAATTTTATGGCTACAAAATCAAACAACAGTTCAAGAAGGCTTAATTGGATTTGCTATCTTAGCTTCCCCATGTGGGTCTTACTGATTCCAAGACCATTAAAGTAATTAAGAAAATAGGGAGAGTCAAGGGACTCCACCCAGTGGAAGTCTTTGGATGGTTGTTGAAATATGGGATGAATAAAGTGGACATTGACGGAGGTGAAACAAAGGTGTTGATGCAGCACTGCCAGAGATGGGGTAGACCAATGGGGCTCCTTGTTGGTCCCCCAACATTAAAAGGTCCCAAACAAGTCTGCTCTGTTTACCCCATTTTGGAGGAATTTAAACCAGAAGGCAAAGACTACAACCAAAAACCTGACTAGGAATCCCTTGGGGCAATGGTTAGGAAGTTAAACAAGTTAAAGATTGACCAAGACCCAGGGTCCCTTGGCTTGACTCCTTCCTGGGGATCCAAAACCTTTTGCACAAAAGTGGGCACCAATGGTCAAGGGGTGGAGAAGAGAAGTTCCCAGGACTCCTTGATACAGGAGCCCCGCCAACTGGGGTACCAAAAGCCACTGGGGAGGCCCTGACTTGGACTACAATTAGAAAGAGAGAAAGTAAATATGTAATGTTTGATAGGATTATGAAATTTGGAGTGTTTAAGCAGGTGTTATGTAAAGAAGTTAGATTTCTTTTATCGGAATGTTTTATGGGAATGGGTATTGTATCTGGCCAGGGAACACTTCCCTTACCTAGAATTGTGAAACCAAACCTGTAGAGTGAAGTCCTAATAAAGGCTACAGTTAAGAATGTAAAAGTCGATGGAATTAAGGTAAAAAATTGTAGGAGAAGTGGTATGTTTGACCAGGCTTTATGTGAAGTTGTTGCATCTGTTTTACCTGATTGTATTATGGCGAGGGGTGTTGTATCTCACTGGGGAATGTTCTCCCTACCAAGTATTGTAAAACAGAAGGCATGTAAATTTGCCCTTCAAGCTATATTAATTGGACATGGTAAATGGGAACCAGTAAGATTGTCTGAGCATACGTAGTGTGGAATAGAAGCTGGAGTGCTGGTAGGGACAAATTCTCTGTGCAGTGGCCCTACGTGGGGCATAGACTGGGGCTTATGGCAAGAGCCTGGGAGCACCTCCCAGCATCGACTACTGGGACTTCGGACTAGAGAATTTCCATTTTAGGGGCATTTATTACCTTGGTATCTGACGTTGTCAATTGAAGCCACCTCTAAGACTGTAGGACACAAAATGATCATGAAAACCTGAAATATCCACAGTGTTTTTTGGTGATGTCAGAGAAACAGTCTAATCAGTGCCCAGAAATATTCTATAATAAAATGGAACTGGTTTATACAGCTTAATTCTGCCTGGGGAATGCAAGGAAGAGATACTCACGAGCAGGGAGACTTTTTTCCCTAGGACTGCCGTTGGAAATGCATGAGGAGCTGCCTGATTCTATTGTCACTTGGACAGTGCCCTGTAAAGAGCCCTCAACTGATTAGCAAAGAGCTGCTTGGCTTGTGGATGGCAGTTCCAAGGTGAGAATGCAACATCCTGTTTGGCAGGTCACCAATGATTCAAGAAGGTAAATACAAATCAGTTCAGTGGGCTAAATTACATGCTCTTTTCCTAGCAGTGATGGAAGAATTGAACAGTGGTAAAAGACCCTGTGTTTGGTTTTTTACTGATGCATGGGCAGTAGCCAATGGCTTGGCCATATGATCAGGTAGAAGGGCAATGGAAACTTGGCCTATTAAAGGGATACCTGTATGGGGCATGGCCCTATGGAACTTTGAGAGGTGTGTTAAGCTAGGACATGTCGATGCCTTTGAGAACTCCCTTCCAGATTTGGAAGGTGATTAGAATCCACAAACAGATAGCTCTCTGTGTTTACTTGAGGCACACACCTGGTTCCCTGAAATGAGTGGACATGGGGGCACTGCAGCAATGCAGAAATGGGCAAATTTAGACAGAGTCCTCTTACACCCTGTGAGGCACAAAATGCCAGTAAGAACTGTTCTGCCTGCCAACAAGGTACATGGAGATTGCAGAGGCTCTGTGGCAGATTCCCTGGTAGGAAGGCCTGAACATAGCTGGCAAGTGAGACTGATGCTGGTAGCCCTTGGGGGGCTATAAATGGGTCCTAAGAGGAATAGACACTGACTCTGGACTGGGCTTTGCTCACTCAGCGGTAGATACAAATGCTCAGAGCCCTATAAAAGAACTGAAAGAGAAGATAGTACACTGATTTGAATGGCTGACTCATTTCTTCAGACCAAGGAATATGATTTAGAACCCAACAGGTCCAACAATGTGCAGAGAGATATCCTCCTCAGGTAGTAGTTTTATAGAGAATTGGAACAGGTGATTAAAATATTGGTTGTCTAAAATGGGGGGATATAAAGGCATGAAGGGCTGGCTTACACAGTTTCACAAATATGTGCTCACACTCAGCATGAGCATGAGTGAGGCTAAAAGACTCGCCATGTGACTAGTTAGGTCTTTCTCAGAGTGGTATACCCCAGATCCTTATCTGGAGAGCTCCATGGGTCACTGAACAGATGATCTTTTGGGCCATTCTCTGGGCTATGTCCCTGATTCTTCCCCACGTCCTCTTCTAGGTGAAGCATTTCTGAGCCCCTCTCATGGAAATTTCCAGATTGGCTCAATCCAACATTTTGATTTTTATTCACAGAGACCCATGAGAGTCCATGATTGCTCTCCAAATCAGCTATGTCTGATAAATCTCTCAGAGGTATCATCAGTGACAGAGACTGATGGATCCTGCACGGCAGGCCCCAGTGGTGTTAGATGAGCTTCTTTCGAAGGTGATGGTCTAGTTTCTTCTGAAGCTCATCACTGAGAGGAAATGCTCCAGGAAGGATGGAGATTGAAACATGGGCCTGCAAGGCCTGGGCGTAAGGAGAGTTGGGAGCTCAAGGACATAAGTCTTCCCCAGATCTTTGGCCCACAGAAGGTGAACCCCACAATCTTTCCTGTTGCTTCTGCAACACATTCCATTCCAGTTGTTGAATTTCAGATGAAATGAAAGACTCTGATTCATTCTGGGGTCTATGGAAACACACTCCACAGATCTCGGTCTCAGGTAGAGGACCAGATGGTAGGATGGAGAGTGGGGACTGAAGGTGGGCCTGTGGCTGGACCTGAGTGAGAGGTAGGGGCTGGGATTGGGACAGGATTTGAGGCAAGGCTTGAGGCTGGATCTCAGGCAAGGACAAAGGTAGAGGATGGGAAAGTACTGGGGATTCTTGGTCCATGGAGGCATTTGAGATTCTATTGAAAATGAAGATTGAGGAACAGTCACCTGAGACATGGTCAGCAGAGGGGCAAGGACTTGCTGTGCAAAGATGGGAGACCCCAGAAGAGCTGCACATATTTTTGCTGTAAATGGTCCTCTGAGGTCTTAGGATATAGAAGCTGCTGGTGCACAAACAGCTCCTTTGGTTTCCCTTTGCTGCTCCAAAAAGGAAGGGAGAATGCTGAGTCATGCTTATCAGCAACTGACTCCAACATTTTCCCTAAAGAATTTAATTGGTAGTGTGCCCTAAGTTGTTTTGGGAAAGAACCTCTTTTCTTTTCCTTTTCTTTCAACATCAGGAAATCACTCCTCTGTTGGACTTGTCTCTCCAGGAGTGCCAGCACATCAGGGATGAGAAACAAGAGGTTTCCAGGCTCTACACGGTTGGCTGCAGGGTCTCCCCAAAAAGAGGCCTCCGAAGAATGGATGGCAAGAAACTCTTGATTGAGATCGTATGGTGCCAAGGTGGAAGCGAACAAGTCTTTGGCATGAGTTTGCCATGAAGAGAATTCTGAAACTGACAGACTTGAACGGTCAGTGCCTCTGATTGTTGGGACATAAGTGGACAACCCACCAGGGTGTCTGGAGATGAGTTCTGTGGAACAGGCCTCAGTAGGATGGAAGCCAATTCAGATTGAGTCACAGTTAAAGCACTGTCTGGTGATGGTGAATCAGACAGGCTTGATGGTAAATCATGACAAACCAATGTATCAGTGGGAATCATTGGGACAAATTTGGTAAGGGGTGGATGTCTTGGGAAAGAGTGGGATCAAGAGAGAAGATGGCATGCAGACATAAAGAGGCATTTAGTTGAAGAACAGGATCCAGTATCTGAGTGTCATGTGGTGGGAAAGGGGGAAAGACAAGGGGTAGGGCTAGGGTCTGGCCCCCTGGGAATTTGGAATCCAAGGGAGTAAAAGATTCTGGTGGCAGAGAGTGACCTGTTGGTGGGAGAATGCTGAGTCATGCTTATCAGCAATTGACTCCAACATTTTCTCCAAAGAATTTAATTGGTAGTCTGGCCTAAGTTCTTTTGGAAAAGAACCCCTCATCAGAAAATCACTCCTCTTTTGGTCTTGTCTCTCCAAAAGTGCCAGGACATCAGGGCTGAGAAATGGGAGGTTACCAGGCTCCACAAGGTTGTTGGCAGGGTCTCCCCTCAAAAAGCGCTCTGAAGAGTGGAGGGCAAGAACTCTTGATTGAAATCACATTGTGCCAAAGTGGAATGGAACAAGTCTTTGGCATGAGCTTGCCACGAGGAGAATTCTCAAACCAAGAGGCTTGAATGGTCAGTGCCTTTGATTGGTGGGACACAAGTAGAAAACCCACCAGGGCTATCTGGAGATGAGATCTCCAGCACAGGATTCAATAAGGTAGAAATTGAATCGGATTGAGTCACAGTTAAAGCACTGTCTTGTGGTGGTGAAAAAGACAGGGTTGGTGGCGTGTGATAATAAGTCAATGAATCAGTGGGATCCATTGTCTGGGACACATTTCGTAAGACGTTGACATCTTGGGAAAGGGCTGGGTCAAGAGAAAAGATGGTATGCATGGACAAAATGGCCTCTGGTTGGAGAACAGGATCCACTGTCTGAGTGTCATGTGGTCGCAGACGGGGAAAGGCAAGGGGTTGGGGTGGGGAATGGTCCATTGTGAAATCAGAATCCAAGGGAGGAAAAGTCTCTGGGAGCAGAGAGTGACCCATTGGTGAGGGCGAATGAAAGTCAGCTAAGGGTGTCATTGAGTTAGGTGAAAGAATGGAGGGGGGTGATGGGGAAGGCTCAGGTGGAGGGGCTGGTGTTAGGCCTCCTGGAGGGATTTCTGAGAAGGCAGAGGACAGAGTGAATGAGGACTCAGTCACAGAAGCTGTGGAAGCCAAAGAGGACACAGAGAGGGTATCATCTTCCAGGTCTTCCAGGAACAGCAGCCGATTGACCTCCACAGTTGTGCTATTACACACCTCACAGGAAGGGTCTGGACATAACAGTTGATGAAAGCGGGTGGTATCATGATGCTGGCCTGAAGGGCTGTGGGAGACAGGAGGTACAAAGCTGCAGCCAGGACCAGAAGAAAGAAATGAGGACCCGCTGGCCTGGGGGGTAGAGGCCACCTGAAGCCTACTGCCCCTTCACATTGCCCCACATCCATGACTTCACAACACACTCAGCAGCCCTCACCCCAAGGCCTTCATTCACATACCCGTTCCTATGGCAACCCCCTCGCATGACTAGGGCAGGCTGCACTGAATCCCTGGAATTGCACAGAACATGCTAAAGAGGGATCAGGAAAGAAGTGGAAAGACTGGTTACCTTTTCAGAATGGAAATCAGCTTCCTTATGTCCTCTGTTTCTCTCTTGTAATGTCTCCAACCTGGGAAACCAGGAGAGTGGGTTATGGAGGGAGTGGGTAGAAGCATAGGTGTTAGTATGTACTCCCACAGGAGTCCCTTTATGGGAGACCTTTGGGACATTAAACTCTGAAGGCTCCAAGAATCAGCAGATGAGGTCAAATGGTCAATGATATTAACAAGGTTCATATGTGTATGTTGCTTCATTTGTAAAGTACTTTCACATACATTATCTCATGTGATGCTCGAAACCACCATGTGAGGAACACAGGTCAATGGTTACCTCAAAGACGAATCTTATCATCCAGGAAGTCAAAGTACTTTCACGGGGTCAGGAGACAGAAG